>NW_006408609.1:7545698-7553917 GCF_000296735.1 Chrysochloris asiatica | reverse complement strand
AAAATATGTATAGATTATTTTTACATAATGTATTTTAAATTCTAAAAAAAGTGCAATTTATTAGTCCATGAACCTTTGAGCCTGATATTATCCTAATACTCACCTGTTGTTTTGTTCCTGAAATTGGTCTTTCAGTGTAGTTCCGGAGGTGATTACATTGGCTTCCTTTAAAGCATGAGCTAGAAAGTAAGATCATGAGTACTTTTATATGCACGTAAATAGTATGGTGGAAGATTATTCAAGTTGGGGAGATTTTTGTGTTCTGGATCCACATGTATACTGGGAGTCCTTTCTGTTCACTATTTCACCTTCAACCTTAATGCTGTGAGATGTCTTAAAAACTGAGTTTCATAATGAAAAGTATACTGAAAAATTATTTCAATATCAAAAAGGGGCACTACATTTTTTTTTTTTACCTTTCATGGAAGGCTTAGTTATTTGGCCATGAAAAATCTGACTTTAGCCTTTAAAAATATAGTAAATATAATTTCACCAAATCTTGTAGACAAATCTGATTATTGCAAAAGTTAATTTTAAGGAAAACAAACAACAGTAAATTCCCCCAAATCTCTACCATCCTTTTCCTAATGAGTCAGGAAGTAATACCAGTGCAATAATCCTTCCAATTCTCAAAATTTCAAAACTCCCCCTATAAGGAAGATACTGTTGTGAAGTGCCATCAAGTTGGTTCCAACTCATAGTGACCTTGTGTAGGGTTTCTAGGCAGCTGGCAGGTTTGAATCACTTGTGGTTAGCAGTCCAGTGCTTATACAGTACCACATTACGAAGTTATCCTTATTTTATACATAAGAAAAATGAGGCACAGAGAGGTTAGACAATTCACACCTAAAAGTACTACAGACTGAGATTCAAGTTTAGCATTGTTATAAATGCTACAATATTTTGACAGCAAACATTTCAAAGCTAGGCATACTTTTGTGGTTCACTAAGAGTGATATTTAAACTCTTTGAATTTAACAATTCTCATATCTGGAAAAGGAGCTCTAGTAGCATAACGGTTACAAATTGGGCTGCTAACCTCAAATTCAGCTGTTCAAAATAGCCATTCCATGGGGAAAGATGAGGCTTTCTGCTCCCATAAAGACTGACAGCCTCAGAAAGCCTGTGCAGGGTGGCTATGCATTGGAACCGACTCCACAGCATTCTAGCACCATCACCACCAACACCACCATCAAAGGTGTTCTGGAAAAGTACAAGGCATGCACCATGATGATTCTCTACATGAAAAACCATTCATAGGTAAAATATAAGATGATGCCAAATCCACTTTCATAACAGGGTTAGGACTGATCTTCGTGAAATACAAAGGCTGGATTTCCAACATCCCTGTGTTCTAAACCTTAGAGCAGGGTCATATCACTTTATATACATAAATAACCTCTGATTTCAATTGAAAATATAGGAGTATAATACAAGAGTGAATAAAACAGTTCTCAATAAGTTTAGCCAAACGTCTCTCCCTTTTGATTTTTCACAGATTCTTTTCCTTTATCAACATGACATATTACCCATCAGATCTTTAAATTATTTGTTTCACAAATATTTGCTCCTTAGTTTTTAATTTAAAAATAAGTAGAATGTTTAGAAAAATTACATTATAGACTTGGAAATCATCTAGTTTCTAATTTAGCAGACAAATAATCAGTTCCTTGGTCAGTTAAATTTTTCTTAAAAATCATAAATGACATTGACAGCAAATGATTCCAAATCAAACTGATGTGTTCCAGTTTATTTGTGTCTGTGTGCCAATGATTCTCATAGAAATGATGGTGCCTAGGTCCTGAATAAGGAGCTCTGGTAGCATAGTGATCACGAGTCGGGTTGCTAACCTCAAGGTCAGCTGTTCGAAACTACCAGCCATTCTGCGGGAGAAAGATGAGGTTTTCTGGTCCCATAAAGATTTACAGCCTCGTAAACCCTTTACAGGGTCTCTATGAGTTGAAACCGACTGCATGGCATATAACCATCAACCACTTAGCCCTGATTAAAGCAAGATAAATTAAAAATTCATAGTAAGCAATCTGTTATTGACATATCAAAATAGGTATGTATACATACTGTTTGTTTATCTTTCCACATGTCCTTACCTCTTTCTTGTTCACTGAAGACCTGAAGTAGATTAGTAAAATTTTTAGTTTTAGACAGCAAGTCCTGGTATGTTCCCATTTGAGCTAGTCTGCCACTTTCCATGACAACAATAAGATCCATCTGTGGCAGAAGTGTGAGGTTGTGTGTCACTAAAACGCGAGTCTGAAAAACAGAGACTTAGTCCTTAGGTTACAGAAAACATCATACATGATTTAGGCTAAAGAAAACCACTCTTTAATATTTTTTTTGTCTTTACTATTTCAGAATGTAATTCTCAGTATAAAGAATCTATATTTTTCATAATAAATGGTGATCTGCTGTTAGATGAAAAAATACTTTGCAAATTTGGTTTTAACATTTTGTTTTAGATATTCTTCATTCATTTGAATTGAATCAATTTCATAACAAAGATATATCTCTTATTCTTGCACACGTTTAAAAATGTACTGTTGTTGTTGTTCAGTGCTGTCGAATGGGTACAGACTTATAGCGACCCTATGCACAACAGACGAAACATTGCCTGGTCCTGTGCCAATGTCAGAATCATTGCTTCACTCTAGCCCATTGCTACTGCCAGTGTGTCAATCCATCTCATTGGTGGTCTTCCCATCTTTTACGATCCTCCACTCTGCAAAGCATGGTGTCCTGCTCCAAAGACTGGTTCCTCATGACAACATGTCTGAAATATGAGAGACGAAGTCTGGCCATCTTGGCTTCTAAGGAGCATTCTGGTTGTACTTTTTCCAACATTGATTTGTTTCTTCTTTTTGCGGTCCCTGGTACTTTTAATATTCTCCTCCAATATTCTTGCTCAAATGCATTCATTCTTCTACAGTCTTCTTTATTCACTGTACAACTTTCACATGAATATGAGATTATTGAAAATACCATGGTTTTGGTCAGGTGCACCTTAGTCCTCAAACTGACATGTACTATGATGGCAGTGGTGATGTTCATGGAGATGGTTCCAACTCATAGCGACCCTGCATAAGGTTTTTGAGGCTGTAAATCTTTACTGGAGCAGGAAGCCTCATCTTTCTCCGGGGGAACATCTGGTAGTTTCAAACTTCTGACCTTGAGGTTAGCAACCTGACTCATAACCTCTATGCTACCAGCTGCTCCATGGGAGAAAGACAAGGCTATCTACTCTACTAAAGATTTACAGTCTCTGAAACCCTAAACAACGTCTTTATGAGTCAGAACTGACTCGGTGACATGCAGAAGCATAGTATTAAAGAGTGTCCAATTTAGTTTTGCTTTAAGTTATTTTTCATATTTTTTGATATGTGTATTTACACTTAAATAAGACTTTTTATATTGGATTCCTTTTGACCAGATATTTCTGTTTAAATGAATTTTTCTTCTAGAATGTTGTATATTAGCAACTCTATACATATATATTATGGAGGAGACAGTACAATATTTTTGTTGGACAAACTTGGTTTAAAATCTTTACTTAGTTGAGCAGCCCTTATAAAGTCACTTTGAGCCTGGGTTTCTTATATAAAATATGAATAGTGATAATACTTATCTCAGAGATTTGTTATGACACTAATTTAAATATGAAGTGTCAAACATGGATGCACTTGAAAAATAATAACTCCTTTCTCTTTGGTCTCTTCAAAATTAGTTGAAATATTATTATTGTTATTATATTTGTTAATAGTGATTTAAACAAATACATCAATAATCGTATTTCACAGAATTACTATGTACTACAAAACCATTTTATTTTAAAATTCTACAAAACTCAAAAAACTACTTACTTTGAAACATTTAATCCCTTAAGAATATTCTAACAGTTATGAGGTAGCAATCAATTAAATTGTCCCTAGACTAAACTAGTAAGTACAACTTAAAAAATGGTTCACTATAGTTTGTCTATAAAAGAACAATATAAACCATTTTTCATGAAACACTCTGTCTGCTTAAAAACAAAAATAACTGGATTTTAGTCACTGTGTTATGTAGATGTTATTTTGATGACTAAGATGTGCCTGACCTAAGGCCCAGTCTTTTCAATCATCTCATATTTATGTAAAAGTTGGAAGAAGAATTGAATCATTTGAATTGTGGTTTTGGCAAAGAATAATGAACATTCTACAGACTGCCAGAAGAATGAACAAATCAGTCTTATAAGGAACACAATCAAGAATTAAAGGCAATGAAAGTAAATATTGTTATATACACAGTAAAGCAATAAAGGTGATCTATGAGTATACATCACGAGCTGCTTCTTGGAAACCCTATACTGGGTCACTATGGGTCAGAGTCGACTCAACAGCACTTAACAACAATAACAAAGTATGCATGGATAGGCATGCAGGCTGAATGGGTGTGAGAGGGAGAGTGGAAATATATATATATAGGCTTGACCTCTTCAATTCTTCCAATAAATATGCCTTTGAGTTGTGGTGTTGGAGGAGAATGCTGAAAGTGCCATGGATTCCCAAAAGAACTAATAGATCTGTTTTGGAAGAAGTGTAGCCAGAGTGCTCCTTGGAGGCCAAGATGGCTAAGCTTCGTCTCTCATACTTTGGACACATTGTCCGAAGGGAACAGTCGCTGGAGAAGGAGGTCATGCTGGGTAAGGTGGAGGGTCAGAGAAAAAGAGGAAGACCCCCAATGAGATGGATCGGCCAGGTGTCATCATTGATGGCGTCAAGTGTGGCAGTGTTAGTGAGGTTGGCCCAGGATCGGACATTGTTTCGCTCTGCTGTGCATGGGGTCACTATGAGTCAATTCTGACTCGATGGCACCTGATAACAACAACAACATAGGCTTGACAGAAGATAATTGTACATGGGTATTTACCTTTTGCTGCAAATATATCCATGAATACGGAAGAGCAAACAGGTAGTAAAATTATGAAAATGTCTTAGACGTAACCAAACATCTTGAGGGAATAAGTCCCTGGGCTTGGAAGCTCAGGAACACAGTCTCAGGGGACACCAAGGTCAAGTGGCACAACATAGTCCACAAAGATGATGTCCAACATCTTTTTGGTAGTCTTAAAAGCTCATGAGTGGTCATATAAGGTGTAATTATTGGTCTCACCCTATCCAAAGGAAAGCAGAGTGATGAAAATAGAAGACACTTGGAAACAATTAGTCCAGTGGACTAATGGGCCAGGTGAATCAGTCTCCATATCCCTGAGATTATCAAAACTAGAGGGTTCCTTGCTACCACTACTAACTGTTTTGACAGGGATTATATTTAGAAGGTCCTGGAAAGAATGGTAGAAAAATGTAGAGCAAACTAAAAATCAAAAAGACCACAGATTACTGGTTGGATAAAGACTGGTGAAACCTTTAGTCCCCTTTCATGTCTGGAACTGAACTCATCCCCCTGGTTCAATTTTCAGTCAAATAATAGATAGGTCTATTAGGTGAACAAAAACACGAGTGAGGTATGAACACCTTAGAATAATTAACCATTTGAGATTAAAATGGTATCATTTACCCATGGGCAAAGTTTAGTGGGTTAGATAAGGAAGAAAGGAAAGAGGAAGCAAAGGGAGCATGTGAGATAAGTGAGGCTACATCGAGAGGATTGCAAACAATGAGATAATACCAAAATGCATATGAATTGTTGACTATAAAACTGAGGATCTGCTCTGAAAACCTTCACTCAATTTATAATAAAAAGTTTTATAACAATGATGGCGGGACTTTGGTTCATTTACTTTGGACATGTCATCAGGATAGACTGATTACTAGACTAGAGCACATTTGGTAAAGGATCAGCAGAACCCTCAGTGAGACTAATTGACAAAATAGCTTCAGAAATGACATCATATCTAACAAAACTCATGGAGATGGCACAGGACTGGGCAACATTGGTTTTTGTTAAACATGGCACTGTGGATAATGCACTGGACTGCAAGATTGGTTTAACAGCAAGGTCAGTGGTTCAAGCTCACCAGCTGCTCCTCAGAAATCCTATATGGGATTGCTATGAGTCGGAACAGACTCGATGACATTTAACAATAACAAACAACATACATAAGGTTGCCAAGAGTTGGAGCTAATTCTATGGCAATTCATAAAAGCTATGCAGATTACTCCTGCCCCCAAAATTGTAAGTGATAATACCATGATTACCTTGTTTTTCAAAAGGCCTGAGGGTCCTATCACTTTTTCAAAAAGCTGTTTGCCGACATGGACATCAACGGCAGATAAAGGATCATCCAGGAGGTAAAGGTCAGCTCTACTATAGACAGCTCTGGCCAGGCTTATTCGATGTTTCTGCCCTCCACTTATATTCACACCCTGTAAACGAAGCACGAAAGAAAGCCAAGATCAGAGAGGAAAAATGTTTAAACCAAAGCACATACTGCTACATCTAAATATCCTATTGTATTTTTGGTAGTAGATATAGTACACGTGTATAATATGGGCACATAACAACCCAACATTAATACTCAAGCCTTACCTTATGCAGTATTTCCAAAGACCCTGTTTCCCAGCACTACTAATTTATATAAATTAACAGATAGATCTACTTCCTCTTAATCTCAAATGGAGATGCCAACAATTAAAGAGAAAAAGATTCCCAGTTTGAAAATAGTGCCTGTGGAATATTAAACAAAACTTTTGGCTGCCAACAATACACTGACATTAGTAGATTATTTTTAAATTGACACATAGGAAATTGAGAATAATAGCTAAATTACCAAAGCAGTAATCAACATGTCCTATTTTCTTCTATAGAAAGATTAGTACAAGTCTTGTTGGCAAAAGTTCAGTTCTAAGAAGTAAGAATATGGAATATACATTAGGCCATGTGAGAATTAAAGTTGACATGTACAGCCATATATGGAGAATTATGAGGCCAGGAACAATTCATTTGATTTATTGTCTATTTAATGTTTACAGATCTGTTTTAAAAGCTTTCCGTGTAGCAGAGAACTTAGCTAATGACCTATAATTATAAAATGCCATATGTCTTTGTATTTCTATCTTTTCCTACTCAACTAATATCTCCTGAGTATGACCGTATGCTGGGTACTATACTATGAGTCAGAACCGACTTGACAGCATCTAAAACAACAACAATGCTAGCACTACAGTCTTGGTGTGGCACTACAGGATAAGTCCTAGACCGCAAGGTCAGTTTGAATTGCAAGGTCAGCAGTTCAAACAAGACAATTGCTTCGTGGAAACCCTACACAGGGTCACTATGAATTGGCACTGACTCAAGGCAGTCACTTGACAATGACAACAATGATGCTAGCACATGGGGTCCAGGTGTGGTGCTGTAGTAGAAGCACGGGACTGCTGATTACAAGGTCTACAATTCAAACCTACAATTCACGCCAAGGAGGCTACATACAGGGTCACTATGAGTCAGAATCGACTTGATAGCACGTAACAATGCTAGCATGGGGGGTTCAAAGGTAAATGAAACAGAGTATCCATCTGCCATAATGAGGTCACAGTTCAGCAAGAGAGACAAGTATGAAAACATATATACATAACACAAAATGATACATATAAAATATGTATAATACAATGTGGGTATATATATATGTGGATATATATATGTGGGTATATATATATGTGTGTGTGTATATATATATATGTTGTTGTTATGTGCCGTCGAGTCGGTTCCGACCCATAGCGACCCTGTACAGGGTTTCCGAGGCTATAAATGTTTACTGGAGCAGAACGCCTTCCATGAAGTGGCTGGTAGACTCAAACTGCCAGCCTTTTGGTCAGCAGTAGAGCATTTAGCACTTAATTTGCACCATCCAGTGATACCCACACACACATGAAAGGTATCAGTCAGCACTTAGAAAGTATAGAGGAAATAATGGATAGTATGTCATGAAAAACATAATATAGATTTGAAAGACTAGCAGGTTTACCAAGAAAATGGGGTAAACTAGCCATGGCCCTCCTTTAGAAATGTTTCCCTTATGTGATTCTATAACAATATTTCTCTTGGTTTTTATCTTCATTTGCTGTGTCACTGAAATTTATGGAAGGTTGTTGTTGTTGTTGTTAAGTTCCATCGAGTCGGTTCTAACCCATAGCGACCCTGTATAGGGTTTCCAAGGAACAACTGGTGAGCTTGAACTGCCAACCTTGCAGTTCAAATGGCTTTGC
>NW_006408609.1:7532762-7544268 GCF_000296735.1 Chrysochloris asiatica | reverse complement strand
TTCTGATATTCTCTACTTTCAGCCAAGATCCATCGGACATCAGCAATGATATCTCTCGTTCCACGGCCTCTTCTGAATCCATAACTACCTGTATATGTCTGAATCATAACTACCTGTATATGTCTCTAAGTATAGACATATACAGGTAGTTATGAGTTAAAACTAACTCAATGGTACATAACAACAACACGGGACATATTTGTATAGTTTTTGTATTTAACCCTCTAAATCTCTCTTAAACACCTCAAACTTATTAAGTGTAAGATCTTTGCCAAACTGTCTTTCTACCAAGTCATTTTTCATTTCTCATTCCCCTCTTTCAATCCTTCACCAGCCTGCTTCACTGCAAGTGGGAGTAGTATTTGAATCCTGTTTTTCAGCAGTTACTCACCATATCTTTTGGGGATATTCAATTGCACACTTATTTTAAAAGTCAATATCAGAATGGAGAAATTTAATTATAAAAGCAAAAATTATAAATGGCAACAGGATTTCATGCCTATATTAAAACTATACTTTCCATTTTGGACTTCTTTCCTCTTTTCAAACTCAATCTTTATAATTACATGCAACTAAATACTTTGTATTATTAAGGACTGTACTTTATCAATATAATGCTTAATATGTCTCAACAACTTTTAAGAAGTCGCATGTCTGTGTGATTTTAATTATGATACTATTCTGTGTAGGTGATTCCAGAAAGGAAAACAAAAACCAAGCAAGAGTTGGAAAGACATCAATTCTATTTAATATTACTCAAAATATGCATCTTTGAAGTAGTTAGCTTTGAATAAAGCTAATGAAATTCCAGTTTAAGGATAAATTATAATTCATTCTGTTGGTTGGCTGGTGGTGGTTGTGTTCCACCAAGTCAGTTCTGACTCACTGTTACCCTGTATATGGTTTATGAGGATGTACATCTTTAAGGGAGCAGAAAGTCTTGTTTTTTTCCCATGGAATGACTGGTAGATGATTCAAACCACTGACTTTGTGGTTAGAAGTCCAGCTCATAATCCTGTATGATACTTTTGTTGTTGTTAGTGACTTTTAGTTGTTTCTGACCCATAGTGACCCTGTATAGGGTTTCCAAGGAGCAGCTGGTGAGCTTGAATCGCTAACCTTGCAGTTCAAAATGACTTTGCAGTGTAGCACCTTAACCCACACATTAACCCATAGTGCCACGCCAGGACTCCACATAGTTCATGACTGTGCTACTAGGGCTCCTTTTAATTCATCCTAAGTATAAATATTTCCATCATCCTTGGTATAAGCATTTCCATCTTCCATCATTTGGTTATGTGATATATTTCCATAATTTTGTTATGTGACATATTCATTTTGTTATATATTAATTTTGTTATGTGATATATTTCATTTCTCATTTTATGTAACAGAACTATTAGACAAAAGAAGAATAGATGCAAATTGCCTCTTATTGTTATGGTAACTCTTTTTAGAAATTCAAAGCTCTCTGTAAAGCTTATAACACATATGAATAGTAGGCAGAGCCTGCTTTTACATTCACATTTAATTAGTGAACATTTTAGTCACTGGTTGAGTCATCTCTTAGAGATTACACATCGGCTGACAATTTTTTTTTCCTCCAAAATATTGTTAAGAGTGATGACTATTCAATTTTTAAAATGAGAATAAATTAGACTGAAGGATAAAATGATGTGGAAACATATTCTCCTTAAGCAGAGATAGTAAGCATGGATTATAGCATCATTCAAGGGGCTATTTTAGAACTCAGTCTAAATTATTACACTATTATCCAGTCTAAATTGTGCCACCATGGAAACTGGTACCTACGGCTTCTTGCAGCAACTCTTCTCAGCTTGGCTTTGTGCACAAAAGATGCAGGGTAAAGAGTAACTACAATCTATTCATTAGAAAGTGAGATGCATTGTGGCTGCTACTAGAATAAAGTGTGATACAATCCAATTGGTGGGCTTTTATTCTCCCACTCGACTGACAATTTCCTACTGCTTTTTCATCTTTCCAGATTGCTGTTGTTGTTAAATGCCTTCAAGTCAGTTCTGACTTGGATAGGATTCCCAAGGAGTGATTGGTAGGTTTGAATTGTCGGCTTTCAGGTTAGCCGTCCACTGTGTATCCTGCAGCGCCACACCAGGACATCAGAGAGTTATAAAAAGTTACTAGTTATAAAAAGTTACTAGTCCTTAATATTGTGTCATTTCTTTCAAAGGAATTCGATAATAACTTTTCCCCCCTAAAATTATAGTTGCCTAGCTCTTCAAGACATCAGCAAAAAGGCTATAAACATTTTATTAGCACAACTGAGTGGAATTTTGTTTCTGTATATAACAAAACATATTTTCCTCACTCTTTCTCCAATCTCAGTTTGATCTCCATTTGGTAACTGCTCCAAATCTGGAAAGAGAGTGCAGGCTTCCAATACTTGCTCATAAAACTGCTTCTGCATGACAGAGCCAAAGAGAATGTTTTCTTTCAAACTGCAATTCTGAATCCAGGCTTGCTGGGAAACATAAGCCACAGAGCCCTAAAAAAGAAAAAGAAAGTGGAAATACTCTTAGCAAGAGAAAGGAGAAGTTGCAGGCAGTAAGGAAGATATTTAGTCCATGGTTTTGCCTTCTTAAAAGTACTTTTTTAAAAAGTAGGTTAGTTCTTATATATAAATATATAACACATGGTATCTTGTTTTAATATAACCTTATGTATTTTTATTTATAATTCTCCTCAAATGTTACTTTGTATTTCTTATTTATTTCCCCATAGTTTCTCTCAAAACTATTTCCCTCAGGTGGATTCTCCAGAAGCATATGTAAGACAGAGTTGTAGGTACAAGATGTTTACTTGGGCCCAACTCCTATGGAAGAAAAGGAATAAGGAGGATTTGGTAAGAGGATGAAATTACAATAGATACAGATCCAATAAAGCAGGGATGGGGTGGGGAACATTTTTTTCTGCCAAAATGTATAATGTTAGTTGTGCCCATTCAAAATTTCAACTTAAAAACTAGACTGCAATATTTGGTCAACTATTTAATTAACACACCCTAATGTAGTGGCTGGAACCACTGTTATTTTGGCAGGGCCAGACCGAATGATTTGGGTTGGACATTCTCCACACCAGAAATAAAGCTTTGGCTAATGCTTCAGAGAGCTGTGAAGGACTGTTGCCCATCAGAGTTTCAGAGTTGTCCTGATTGAACTGGCATGACCTTTACGGTGAAGCAGTTCTCTGTGGCTGAGGTCAACTCTGAGGGAACTGATTTATTCCTTACAGCTGAGGAATAGAATAAAAAGCCTTACGAGGAGGGAGATGAGGGAAACATATATTCATGTTTTCCACATAATCACTGCTCCTAATGATTCCTAAAATTCTGACAGTTTGCTTCATAAAACATCCTCTTAACTAGCTGTCCTTTTCTTGAAAAGAAACCTCCCCATATGGAGTATTTTAAGTAGACACCTTTCAAACACTCATATGTAAATATATAGCACATGATATCTTGTTTTAATATAAACTTTTATATTTTTATTTACAATTCTCCTCAGATGCTACACTTACTATCCTATGGACTCTATCCAAACATTGATTTTTATGCAATTTGACTACTGCAAATTCTATAGCAATACCAAGCATTTAAAGTGCTTTCTGGCATAGAGGCATATGTTACCATTAGCCTTTCAAATTCTACCAATTAATTGAAAGACCCAAAACCAAATTTTATTTATTTATTTTTTTTGTTAAGTATGGTGTGGCACTGTAGGATAAAAACTGGACTGCAAATACAGTTTGAACCACAACACAAGGTCTACAGTTCAAACTCACCAGCCATTCCTTGGAAATCCTATATAGGGTTGCTATGAGTCGGAACTGATTTGACGGCACTTAACAACAACAAACTATAAGACATATAATAGTTTTTAAGTAAAAACAGTATCATTCTGATCAGACCTGATCGTAAATACAAAATTGCCTTGTTAAGTGAGTAACCTTTGATTAGAATAATTAAATCAATCCATGGTGAAGGATATTATGAATAACTGTTACATATTACACGAGTTAAAGGGAACAGAGATAAAGAACACAGGATAAAGAATAGGGGAAAATGTTATAAAATATAAGGCAGAAACGAAATACTATGTTGGGAGGTATGGACTCAATTTATCGGTACCTGTTGGAGTTGAGTAGCAGTTGATCAGTGTTTTCAGAGATGTAAATGTGTCCTTTAATAATTATTATAAGCTGTCTTTCACATACAAATGAAAACTCTTTTTTTGTTGTTTCATTCACTATCACGAAACGACACTGAATGTTCTGCTAATTGAAAAATGGTCCCCAAATTTCTGTTGTGCCATCAAAGAACACCAAATACTGAATCCTCTGCATGGACCTTGCCTGCTGTGAGCCTTTGGTATTAACAATAGGGTCATATAGATAGTGTGCAGTTAGAGGATTTGTTGTTGTTGTTGTTAAGCGAGTTCCAGTTGGTTCCGACTCTCAGACACCAGACACCCTGTGTAGGGCTCTGGAGGTATGGCTAGTGGGTTTGAACTGCTGACCTTGTAGTGAGCAGTCCAATGCTTATCCTAGGTGCCACACTAGGACTCCTTAGAGGAAAATTGTTGTTGTCAAGTGCCTTTGCGTTCGTTCTGATTCGTAATGACCTTGTATAGAGTTTCTGGGGAGCAGTTAGTGGGTTTGAACTGCTGACCTTGTGGTTTGCAGTCCAGCACGGACCCTACAATGCCACACCTTAGAGGAATAAGGAGGTCTTAACGAAGATGCTTGGAGTTCTGGTGTGGCGTTATGGGTTAATGCACTGCACTGCACAGTCGGTTTGAACCGCAAAGTCGGTGGTTCAAGCTCACCAGCCACTCCTCAGAAACCCTATACAGGGCTGCTATGGGTCAGAAATGACTTGATGATACTTAACAATAACAACAACAAAGAAAACTCTTGGAAATTCTGATGTGGCAGAATTATGTGTAGGATAATGTGCTGGACCACAAGATTGGCAGTTCAAACCTACCAGAGGCTCCTTGGAAACCCTATACAGGGTTGTTATAGGTCAGAACTACGTCTACACTTAACAAGAACACAACAAAGAGAATGCTTATGGAGGAAGAGGGAGGTAGGGATGTATTTTTAGAACCTGACCACTGTGATCTAAGCCTCAGAAGAGTTCATCTGAATCATTAAGGAATGAAAAGGTGTATACAAAAGCACTCTGTAAACTTTAAACATGAAATTGATCATGTTATAACTGCTTAACTGAAAATAATTAGAACAATGATAAATTCAGGAAAAAAAAAAAAAACATTTTGGGCAATAATCCAGAGTGTGATGCCTTAAATCCTGGCCTGATCCAGACTTTTCTAAAGGTCAAAGTTGCCAATTAAACACATAAATCATAGCTGCTGTCGTCTATGTTGTTGTTGTTGTTGTTAAGTGCCGTCGAGTCGGTTTCGACCCATAGCGACCCTGTACAGGGTTTCCGAGGGTGTACTGACAGCTTAATATAAACAAAGGGTGTTCTCCTTGCTTCACCATTAACAGTGGCATTGTGGTGATTTCTTTCATCACCATGAGCACTTTCTTAATTAAAATCACTCAAAGGCATCCAAAATAATCTTTAAATCTTACCATGAGAGCCTCAAAAAGTCATAATTAAGATAACAATAATCTTAAATACTCATAGGGAGTGTGTTCTCTGCCAGGGACCAGGATAAGTCTTTGCACATTATCTTATTCAATCTGTACCCCAAGCTTCTGAGTTCACCACTACTTTTAATGCATTAGGAGAACCTAGAATTGATGCTTTTTATCTGTATGAATTCCTACTTTTCTAACTCAAGCAAACCACTACCTCTTCTCTATCTCTCTTCTTAACATCCTTAATCAGAATTTGTTGTTTTTTAATTATTTAAATTTTTTTTTTTTTACATATGACTTGAACATTTGCCAGAATTATTATTGGTATCTCCTGCCATACTCATGTACTACATAAAAGTAGGGGCATATCTTATTCATGTTAATTTCCCTAGGAACTAAGTGTTAGGCATATGTTGTTGTTAAGTGCCACTGAGTTGGTTCTAATCCATAGCGACCCTGAATAGGATTTTCAAGGAGCAGCTGGTGAGCTTGAACCACCGACCTTTTTGTTCAAACCAACTTTGCAGTCTAATGCATTAGCCCACAGCACCACATCAGGACTCCTAGGCACATAATAAGTACTTAATAAATGCTTGGAAAAAATAGATGAATAGACTAAGTGAAAAAAATACAACCAATATGACATTTTTATTATTTGTAAAGTATACTCACTGATCTCAGAAAAACAACAATCATCTTGAATTAAAGAGAAATGATAGACTGGAATTATTATGAAGAACATCAGGATACAAAGATTATAAATTAAAATTAAGCTTAAAAAATTGTGGTGTCCATTAAGTATAATTTTATCCAACAAAACTCTAGCAATCACACTTGATCCTAAAGTGAGTAACAGTAATGTTTAGAGAAAGAGAAATAATAAAAAGGAACCCTTAAATGCCTGGAATCAGTAGAGGTAGAAGGATGTGTCTCTCTATACATACACCTTTAGACATCTTCAAAACCAGGCGATGTACAAGGATATGCGAGTTCTGGTGTGGTACAGTAAGATAAGCATGGGACTGCAAGGTCAGTTTGAACCCTGAGATCAAACTCACCAGCTGCTTCTCAGAAACCCTATATAGGGTTCCTAGACAACACCTGACAACAACAACAATAGGATCTAAGGAAAATATATTACAAGGAAAAATAAAAGAAGTTAGAGTCAATTTTCTCAGAGAAAGAAAAACAAAAAGCCAAAAGTGATAAAATTGGTCTCATCAGAAGTGAAAAGAATTGGGTTGGTATTTACCTAAAAGTTAGCTAAATCAGTTATTATCAAGTTGACTCTTCTGACTCACATGTGTCTGATCAACTGTGTGTCAGAGGAGAACTGTGCTCCATAGGCTGACTTTTCAGAAATGGATCTCTAGACCTACAAGAACCTCTAACCTTTCTATTAGCCACTGAGTGAGTAACAGTTTGTACCACTGAGGGTTAGCTAGGTCTAAGGAAAAATCTACTGGACAGAATATAGAGTTTCAGAATGGAAACAACTGATTTAAATCTGTTGAATTGTAATTTGTATTGTTGTTAAGTGTCTTGGAGTTGGTATCAACTCATAACAACCCTGTAGAGGGTTTCCAGGAGCAGCTGGTGAGTTTGAACCACTGATCTTATGGTTCAAACAGACCTTGAAGTTGAGTGCTTATCCTATGGTGCCACACCAGGACTGTCATTAAAAATAGAACAAACGGTTGGGAGTAGACCTCTTTATTGTTTAAAAATATTATTTTGGGGGTTTCTTTATGGTCAAAGATCCTACTCATGAGAAGCTACATGGATTCTTAGAGATGGAATTGTCATAATTACTTAGGGAATCTTGTTGTTTGTTGTTAAGTGTTGTTGAATCAGTTTTGACACATAACTCTATATACAGTTTTTGAGAAGCAGCGGTTAGGTTTGAACTGCCAACCTTTTGGATAGCAGTCCGATATTTATCCTACAGTACCACATCTAGACTCCAGGGAATCTTGTAGGGAATAATAATTAGAAACCTAATCAAATTATAGTATAAATCACACTTATTTCTGTATAATTGTTTGCAATTCATATAATATCATCAAACAATTACCATAAGCATCCATAAATGATTGCTGAAGCATTTGGAGAACAGAACACTGTTACTAATCTATCCATAGTTAATCAGTTTCTAAGGAAATCAAATTGTTTATTAGAAACTAGAAATGTCCATTAAAAACTTACATCTTCAACTCAATCTGAAAGATCCTTAGTGACATTCATAATATTCTGGATACAGTCTATTGCACTAGGAGATGTGAAAATAATTTATTGTTTACCTTTCTTTGGGCCACTCCTGTAAGTTTCTCCATTTCCCCCAGAATAGCAGAAAGCATGGATGATTTTCCAGACCCAACATGCCCTACAACAGCCACTAAAGCTCCTTCTGGAATTTTTATGTTTAAGCTGCATGGAAAAGGGAAATGATTAAATAAAAAGAGAATTAAATATTCTGAAAAGTAAAAGGTACATTAAAAGTACACACAAACAAAGTTGTCAATTTCAATATATTAATCTTTTAAAATATAGAGAGCTTTTATGTAAACCAACACACACACACACAAAGTACTTTCAATATTCACAAAGTACAACTTACTCATTTAGTATAGGAATCCCTGTTTTATCCCAGGAGAAGGAAGCATTTGTAAATCCAATGGCATGATCTAGGAAGGAAAACATTCACAATGATGCATTTTACAACCAATTACCCAGGAGTCAAATAAATATTGAGTGCAGATAAGAATTGCTGACCTCCTCTGTAGTTTGTTTCAATACTTTGAAGTGGCAGCTCCTCAGTGTTGAGAAAGTCTCCCAAACGACCCAGTGATATCCTTGTCTACCAAAATAAACACAGAATTTAACTTAAAGTAAAATAGTTCATTGTGATTTACAGAATGATTACAATTTCTGATGCAAGTTGAAAACATCACTATAAATATTCCACAAGCATACTTTGAATTATTTTAAGGCTATAAATAAATTCATACCTAATGACAAAGAACAGTTTCAAGAATTAAGATTGAAAGAAATATCTATACATGGAGATATTAGAAGGAACAAAAATTCCTACACAGAAAATAATAATGGATTAATACATAATCACAAAGATGTAACTTAAAAAGTATTTCAAAATTGTTGGATTAATTTTGTTGCTGAAATAAAGAAAATCAAGGTTTTGGTAATAATATTATTTGGTTTTAATAGACTATGCAAATGTTAACTAAATACTAGGAGGCTTTAAAATATTTATGGAAAAATTCCATTATCTTTCAATTCCATTTTTCCATGAACTTTTTTTGAATCATTAAAGTTGTTTTTGTTAGGTGTCATCAAGTTGGATCTGACTCATAGCAACCCTCTGCATGACAGAACAGACCACATCATAGTCCTGTACCACACTTAAAAATTGTTATGTTTGAGTTCATTGTTGCTGCCATCATATCAATCCATCTTATTGAGGGTCTATCTCTTTTTCACTGACCTTCCACTCTATCAAGCAGGCTGTCCTTCTCTAGGGATTTATCCCTCCTGACAGAATGGCCCAAGTATGAATGACAAGTTCTCATCATACTATTTTGTAAGGAGCATTCTGGCTGTAGTTCTTCCAAGACAGATTTGTTTATTCTTCTGGCAGGCCACGGCGCTTTCAGTAGTCTTCTCCAACATAATAATTCTTCTAAGGTCTTCCTTCTTGATTGTTCAACTTTCATATACATATATGTATATGAAATAATTGAAAATACCATGGCTTAGGTCAGGTATACCTGAGTTCTCAGACTGAAATCTTTGCTCTTAAGCATTATAAAGAGGTCTTTTGCAGCAGATTTAACTAATTCAGAGGTGGGGAACCCCTGGCCCACATACAGTATGTTGTTGTTGTTAGGGGCCATCAAGTCAGTACAGACTCATAGCACAGCAGAACGATACATTGCCCGATCCTGGGCCAACCTCACAACGTTGCCATACTTGAGACCATTGATGCTGCCACTTGGCCAATTCATCTCACTGGAGGTCTTCCTCTTTTTCTCTGACCCTCCATCTTATCAAACAAGATATCCTCCAGTTACTGGTCCCTCTTGACAATATGTCCAAATTATGAGAGATGAAGCTTAGCTATCCTGGCCTCAAAGGAACGCTTTGGCTGCATTTCTTCCAACACAGATCTGTTTGTTCTTTTGGCAGCCCATGGCACTTTGAAGTATAATGCCTGCAAAATCTTTTGGTCTGGCCCTGATAAGGCAACCCCAGGAGGGGCTTGAAATTCAATAAATTTTGGATCTCTTTCCATAGCAACAGAAATTAATACTAAATGAATCACAATAATAATGTAATTTTTGAGGGACAAGCAAGGAACATCCATTACGAGATAGATAGTACCTATGTGAGTACATGATGGGACAGACACATATGCTTCTTGTCAGCTGCCTGAAGCCTGTCTACATGGATTGTGGTGACTCCGTGGACAGTCAGTGCCAGGCAGACTGAGAGTGTACATGTTAAAAAGTGTTAACACTTTTTTGCCAAAACTATGGTGATGCGGTGATGATGAGATGAGATGCAAAGAGATATTCCTCACAACATTGGTGAGCTTGCCTCCCATGACTCAGGACGACATTGTCTACTTCTTTGTCAACACAGACGATAACTTCAATACGATCTTTATCCACATGCCCATGATCAACAATCTTCGCAAAAAATGAATCTCAGATGAAGATTAAGGAAATTATAGTACACAGAAAAGACCACAAGACTCAATGATACCATTGTTGGATATGTTCCAAATCTAAGATGTAGGATTATTGTTGTTAGGTGCCATCGAGTTGGTACTGACCCATAGCAATGTTACGCACAGCAGAACGAAACACTGCCCGATCCTGGGCCAACCTCACTACTGTTGCCACGCTTGAACCCAATGATGTTGCCACTTTGCCAATCCATCTCATTGGGGGTCTTTCTCTTTTTCTCTGGCCCTCCACCTTACCAAACATGGTATCCTTCCCCAGCGACTAAACAGTGATAAAAGTAAAATAATTGCATCGCTGGCCACACACACATACACTGAATTGTTATAAAAACATAAGTAGTGTGACATCCTACAAATAGGGACTACGAAGAAAAGAATGATCGATGCAGTGTTGATCTTTCCCAGAGATATGGACAAATGGTTATTTTTTTCATGAAGTCAGGCAAAACTCTGTGCCTACTTTGTAGCGATGAATTAGCCTAAACTATGTTGTTGTTTTAAATGTTGTTGAGTCATTTCTGATGGATAGTGACTTCTTTAGGGTTTTCAAGGACTGGTTGCTGTGTTTGAACAGATGACCCTGTGGTTCACAGTCCAGTACTGATCCTACAGAACTACACCAACAACACAGCAGGCTAATTTTTTGAATGTTTTATTGTGAGTTATGTGATGGTTTACATGGGATAACATTAGCTTTACATCCATCCTATCCTATATCGTTTCATTGCCATGGTTACAATCCCCTCCATGCATCATCAACCAACAAAAGGATATACCCTACAAGACTGCCCCCCATTGTCAGCACACAGCCTTTCTCTCTCTCTGGGTCTAAAGTTCCCAGCCACTCCATCTCTCCATGTCATCATTTCTGCCTCCATCTCTGGCTTCACTGTTTCTCTGGCTAGGGTCCCGCTCTCCGCTCTTCTTCCTTGATGGTCCCAGGGACCTCCGTTTCTAGATTGCAAAGCCAATCACTCCACTCCTTTTGCTAAAATACATTTACCTTTACATTTCCAATCCTCACAGTCAGTCCTGATAACAATTATTCACTATTGTATCACAAGAGACCTATCTGCATCTCCTTTCTTCAGCACC
>NW_006408609.1:7524513-7526393 GCF_000296735.1 Chrysochloris asiatica | reverse complement strand
TTCAGGTGGGATATATTCAAGCTCATATTTTGGCTCTTGTGGATTTCTTTTCACATTCTTCAGCTTCAGTTTGAATTTGCATATGAGCAATTGATGGTCTGTTCCACTGTCCTCCCCTGGCCTTGTTTTGTCTGATGATATGGAGCTTTTCCATCATCTCTTTCCACAGATGTAGTCAATTTGATTTCTATATATTCCATCTGGCGAGGTCCATGTGTATAGTCATCTCTTATGCTGTCTAGAGAAGTATTTGAAATGAACAAATCATTGATTTTGCAGAATTCTATCATGTGATCTCCAGTATCATTTCTATCGCCAAGGCCATAGTTTCCAACTACTGATCCTTCCTCTTTGCTCCCAACCTTTGCATTGTAATCACCAGTAATGATCAATACATCTTGATTACCTGTTTGATTGATTTCAGATTGAAGAAGTTGGTAGAATTCTTGTATTTCATCCTCACTAACTTTAGTGGTTGGTACATAAATTTGAATAATAATGGTATTCACTGGGCTTCCCTGTGTTGTTGTGAAGTGCCATCGAGTTAGTTCCAACCCATAACGACCCTGTATAGGGTTTCCAAGGAGCAGCTGGTGAGCTAGAACCACCAACCTTGTAGTTCAAATGGCTTTGCAGTCTGGTGCATTAACCCACAGTGCTACACCAGGACTCCGGGCTTCCCTGTAGGCACATGGAGATTATGCTATCACAGACAGTGTTGTACCTCATGACTGAGTTGGATATGTTCTTTTTGATGATAAATGCAATACCATTCCTCTTCAATTTGTCATTTCTAGCATATTAAACCTTGTGGTTATCAGATTCAAAATGGCCAATGCCAGTCCATTTCATCTCACTAATGCCTAAGATATCCATGTTTATGCGTTCCATTTCATTTTTTGACAACTTCCAATTTTCCCAGATTCGTATTTTTATTCATAATATTATCATAGGGTGTGTTTTAAATCAGTTTCTTGAGATAATAAGAGTAGATTAAGCCAACATAGGAGTCTTGGTGTGGAGCTAAGACAAGCACTCAAACGTAAGGTTGGTTTCAACACACAAGGGCGGCAGTTTAAACTCATGAGGCACTGCTTGGAAACTCTCTACAGAGTTGCTATGAGTAGGATTCAACTCGACTCATAGCGACCCAGTAACAACAACAAAGTAATCATATGTTGGGGAGATAAATACCGTGCTAAAGAACCAAGAAACAGACAGAAAAAAAGCCAAAAAAAACTTACCCCCAAAATGGACAGAGAAAGAGAGAGAGAGAAAGGCCTTGACCTAGAGCCAGAGTCCTTAATTCAGATTTCTAACCACCTAAACTATGGGAGTCCTGGTGTGGTCCTGTGGACCAGACTGCAAAGCTGTCTGAACTGCAAGGTTGGTGGTTCAAGCTCACCAGTTGCTCCTTGGAAATCCTATATAGGATCGTTAGGGGTTGGAACTGACTTGGCGGCACTTAACAACAACAAACTATTAGGAAATAATTTCTGTTTGTTAAAGTCACCCACTTATGGTATTTCTGTTATATCAGCACTAGATAAGACAGGTCAATGACAAAATGGCCTAGTATGCTTCTTGCCCAATTTCAGTCAAAAGTATACTAATCATTTATATATATATAAATTTTACTGCTCTATCAAAAATTAGTTCCAAGCTTCCTTTATTTTGCAAACGCTTTCTTGACTGCATACAGCCTTTTCTTGCCCATCTGATTTCTTGTAGAGTTTGTGTTTCAGTTCTACACATTCATTATGAATGTTTATTATTCCTCTCAATTTCTTGATTTATTCATTTACTCAGTCATCCAATTTTCACACAAATAAGTAAATGGCCCAATTTTAGGTGATGGTGATGATGTAAGAGGTAAATAA
>NW_006408609.1:7491352-7524413 GCF_000296735.1 Chrysochloris asiatica | reverse complement strand
CTCAAGGTTCATCCATGTTATGTGGTGGCTTGCAGCTTCCTTGTTATTCTTCAAGGTAGCAAAATATTCCATTGTGTGTATGTACCACAGTTTGTTTATCCGTTCTTCAGTTGATGGGCACTTAGGCTGTCTCCATCTTTTTGCTATTGTAAATAGTGCTGCTATGAACATTGGTGTGCATATATTTACTCGTGTTATGGCTCATATTTCTTGTGGGTAAATACCAAGTAGAGGAATTGCTGGATCATAGGTATTTCTATTTCCAACCTTTTGAGGAAGCGAGCAGGCTAATTTTAAGTTGATAATTTTTTATATTCCATGGATGATGTTATGGCCCTTGGCAGCAAAAATGTTCCGCATCCCTGCCCTAATGTAATACTTCTGCTTATTTCTTGACCTCTATTTCCATGACTGTTTATTGTGGCTCCAAGCAAATGAAGTCTTTTATAACTGCAATCTTTTCTCCTTTTGTCATGGTGTTATTTATTGGTCCAGTTATGAGGATTTTTGTTTTCTTTGTATTGAGGTCCAATCTGTACTAAAGGCTGTTGTTTTTGAGATTTTCATCAGTATTTAAGTTCTTTCTCTTCCAGCAAGCAAGGTTGTGTCATCTATCTATCACAGGCTATTAATAAATCTTCCTCCAGTTGTGAAGTTACATTCTTCATATAATCCATCTTCTTGAATTATTTGCTCAGCATACGGATTGAATAGGTATGGTGAAACCATATAACCCTAGAGCATACCTTTCCTGATTTTAAACCATTCAGTAATCCCTTGTTCTTTTCAAACATCTGACTCTTACCTTATACATATGTTCCTCGTGAACACAATTAAATGTTCTGAAATACTCATTCTGTACAATGTTATCCATAGTTTATTATGATCCACACAGTTGAATGCCTTTGCACAGTCAATAAAGCACAAGTAAGCATCATTCTGGTATTCTCTGCTTACAGCCAAGATCCATCTGACATCAGCAATGATATCCTTTGTTCCATGTTCCTGTCTAAATCTGGCTTAAATTTCTGGCAGCTTCCTGAATATATACTGCTGCATTTTTTTGTTTTTGTTTTTTGAGTAATCTTCAACAGAATTTTACCTGTTCTATAGTTTCCACATTGGTTCACCTTTCTTTGGAACATGAAATATAGATCTCTTCCAATCAGTTGGTCAAGTAACTGTCTCCCAAATTTCTTGGCATAGATAAGTTAGCACCTCCAGTGCATCAGTCTATTGAAACATTTAAATTTGTATTCTGTCAATTCTTGGAACCTCGTTTTTCATGAATGCCTTCATTCCAGCTTAGACTTCTTCCTTCAATACTATTGGTTCTTGATCATATACTACCTCTCAAAATGATTGAACGTTGACAAATTCTTTCTGGTCAGTGACCCTGTATATTCCTTCCATCTTCTTTCATTGTTTTTTAATAGTTATTTTGCTCATAGAATCTTCAATATTGTAATTTGAGTCTGAATTTTCTATTCAATTATTTCAACATGAGAAATGCTGAGGGTGTCTTTTCTTTTGGCTTTCTAACAACAGGTCTTTTACATTTCTTTATAATATTTTGTGTCCTCAAGCTGCCCTTTGAAATTTCCTGTTTAGGTCTTTTACTTCCTCATTTCTTCCAGTTCCTTTAGCTTCTCTATACTCAAGAACAAGTTTTAGAGTCTCTTCTGACATTCATTTTAGTCTTTTTTTTTCCTGTCTTTTACATGACCTTGTGTTTTCTTTGTGTTCTTGATGTCACCCCATAACTCTTCTGGTTTCCAGTTATTAGTGTCTAATTCATCAAGTCTATTCTTGGTATGATCTTTAAATTCAGGTGGGACATATTGAAGGTCATATTTTGGGCTCTTGTGGACTTGTTTAAAGTTTCTTCAACTTCAACCTGAACTTGCATACAAGCAATTAATGGTCTGTTCCACAGTCTGCCTTTGGCTTTCTTTGGCTTCTCCATTGTCTTTCCCCAAAGATGAAGTTAATTTGATCTCTATGCATTCCATCTGGTGAGGCACATGTGTACAGTAACATTTTATTTGTTGAAAAAGATACTTGCAATAAGAAGTCATAGGTCTTGTAAAATTCTATCAGTGATTTCCTGTATCATTCTATTACCGTGGTCATATTTCTTACAACTGATCCTTCCTCTTTGTTTCATCAGTAGTTATCAATGTATCTTGAGTACACATTTGGTAAATTTCAGACTGAAGAAGTTGGCAGAATTCTTTTGATTTCATCACCACTTGTTTTAGTGGTTGGTGCTGAAATCTGCCTACCAAAATTGACCCTGCTGGTATTTAAAATACTGCATGTCATAGCTTCCTGCTTCATAGCATCACACCAGCCACCATAGTATGACAAACTGACAGATGAGCAATGATGAATAGGATAAATAAAATGATTTTTTCCTTTATGAAACTAATCTACAGAATATTTTTATTTACTTTATGTTAGGATATTTCTAACATAAATTAATAAGATACACACTATTTTGTGTACCAAATACATCGTATCAGTTAACAGGACTGATTCTTTCTTTCTTCCTTTCCTTTTTTTTTTTTTGGTGGGGGAATTATTGTTCTCCTCGAGTCCTGGTGTGGTGCTGTGGGATAATGCACTAGACTGGAAAGCAAGTTTGAACCACAAGGTCAGTGCTTCAGATTCACCAGCTGCTCCTTGGAAACCCTATATGGGGTTGCTATGAGTCAGAACTGACTCAACGGCACTTAATAATAACATTGTTCTCTTTATTTATTTAATGAAGGTTAAAAGTGTAACACTAGGAGTTGCAGAATACGTTGAGATACCATACATTGGCTAGATTCAAATACAAAACACAACTTTTACTCCAGGAATTGACAATTTCTTAAAGAGTAGTGTTAAGAAATTAAATGTTACAAGCATTACATCAATGGTACTTCTCTGCCCTCTGTTGGTGAGTATATGTAAAATAAAATGAAAAAAAGTATAATGCAATGGTTTAATAGTATTTATTATTCATCTATGTGGAGTTCTGGTGTGGTGCTGTAGGGTAAGCGCTAGATTTCTAACCTCAAATTCAGCACTTCAAATCTACCAATCACTCCTCAGAAAATCCATACAGGTTTGCCATGAGTCAAACTGTTTCAATACACTTAATAACCAGAACATTTATCTATGTTTCTCTTTATTCAAATTATGGGGGAAAAAAGAGAAACTTCTTATATCAAATATCTAATTTTAATAAGCAAAAACTCACTTTTGTTTATGAACCCACACTGGAGGAAAAGCACTGGGTGGAGGATGACCAGGAAACCCAAACCTGCCACCTTAAAATATTTAACTGAGTAAATCTCTGGGTAAAGGGAATCAACAATTCAATTCTTTGGATTCCCTTGAGGATTTAGCAGCCTTGGAAATTACAATCAGAGGCAGGGTGAATCAGATTCACATATATCATACACGGTTTTGTGGCAGACTGATATAATCAATGCACTTTTCTCCCTGCTTATTCATTCTCTGGGTAATCATTCAGATACAGTTTTGTATCTAGCATCTAATTACAAATTTTCAATTTAGTAGAGAAAATGAATCATTTGATGCCGTTGTGTAGTGCCCAACCCCAGTTTTTAATAGCTAAGTAAAAGAAACTAACACTTAGAAAACAGTATCAGATCTTGAAATGCTTAAAAGCCATTGTGATACAGAAAAAGTATAAGCAAAGTAGACATAATTCCTTTCACTGTATAGTATCCTATATTATTCACTAGTTGAGGGAAACTAATCTCAACTCCACTGTCCCTAAATTTAAAAACCGTAAAGAAAACAAGACAGAAATAAAATGGCCCAAAGCATACATTTCAGTTAAGGAATGACTCTTAGTTTAAGGGTACTCTGGATGTACCTGGATCACAGCTGAAATCACCATTGGTAAATCAAAAAGAGGAAGCCTCAAAATATTAAACAAAGACATAGACGTGAATACTGTCGCTGCTGTTAAAATATTTCCTTCATCCAATAAGAAATAAACTCCAAAGGTAGCCAGAGACACCTAAAAAATAGGGAGATATCATTTAATTTTCAAATATTCACTTTATTAATCACCCAAAATTAAGAAGGGAATTTCAAGTCCCTCTTTTTTTTTAATTTTTTATTTTTGATGGAAATTTAGTACAACAGCTGAAGAATAGAGCATATATGTTTAGTACAGATAATAAAATGGTGCATCTTAGATAATGACATCTTGGAAATACGATTTAAGTTCTCTTCTGTAAGACATCACAGTCTTACTGATGTTGTTGTTGCTAACCACCATCGCATTGGTTTCAACACATAGCGACCCTATGTAGAGTTCCTGAGGAACAGCTGGTGGGTTTTAACCAAAAACCTTGTGGTTTGCAGTCCAGTTCACATCCTATAGTGCCACACCAGGACCCTATAGAGTAATGATTTTCATTTAAAATTAATACCAATTATTCATTTTCCAAAATGGGCAATTTTTCACATAAAATTATAATAATTGTTTAATAAATTAATTAAGTGTAAATAAGCCATGACACTTGACCACAAGGTCAGTTTGAACCACAAGGTCGGAGGTTCAAACTCACTAGCCACTCCTTGGAAGCCCTATACAGAGTTGCTATGGAACAGAGACAAGTAGACAGCACTTAACAACAACAAACCATGGCTAGAAAAATTTACATTTGTTTTTATTAATTTTATTTGGAAAAATGATTTATGCATGATAATGTACTGACTACTTACCAGGTACTTGGATATGTTGTTGAGTGCCATCAAGTCACCTCCAACTCATAGCGACCCTGTATAGTGTTTCTGAGGAGCAGCTGGTGGTTTAAACTGCTGACTTTGTGGTTCGCAGTCCAATGCAGATCCTATAGCCCCATACCAAGAGTCCAAAAACTGAGTGGAGGATGTGGGCAACGATCCTGCTACCTCTCACATGCCACTAGTATATAGTATTGGCTTAAACAAATGCTTTTTGGACCCTTCTGCCAAACTAGTCTAAATTTGAATATTTATTTCATTTCCATAATACTAACTTGAATTTACAAAATACTATTTTAAATTATCAACAGGGGAGAAAAATGGAATTTTCCCTCTTCCCCACACCAACTGAACTGGTAACTTTAATTGAAATAGAACTGGAAGTTATATGTGGTCTGCTTATTCCTTAGATTTACCTATTGCTTCATATCCACTAGGGAATTTACACTCTAGTTTAAATAACATGTGATTTACAATGCTTCCATGGGGATAGAAGGAGGGTTACCTTGGTTCATATCATTTTGCTCACAAATACTTAAATATTTGTGAAGTAAGAAAATTATACCTGATCATTATGAGAATGAAATAGGGTCATGTATATAACTTGTCTGCTACTTCCTTTCCCTCCTCCATACAGAGTACCTTTGGCTCCATGGTAAAAGGGATTGATCATATAAAACAAGATATGTTAGAGCTGAATAAAACTCTGAAATACAGGTTATATTTTTTTAAGCTTGATAAAGGCACATGTTAATTCTTTTAGAAATTTATAAAGAAAAATACTGTATGTCAAAGTGCTGACCAATGAAAGCACAGATATTATTTTCTTTAAAATGATTGTTTTTACTCTAAATGGAGTCCTGAGTGGCACTATGGGTTAATGTGCTGGACTGCAAAGTCAGTTTGAACTGCAAAGCAATTCAAGCTCACCAGGCACCCTTAGAAAACTCTATATAGGGCCAGTAAGTTGGGAGCTGACTTGATGGCAATTAACTAAAACAACTACTCTAAATATATTGACAGTATTTTTGACATTTCTAATTCAGATATGGGAGATTTCATTTTGGATACTTTAATTCTAGGTAATGTGAAGGCAATCTATGACAAAAATCTGAACATTAAAATAGGAAATATTATACAAACTTACCAAGAATGGAATACAAGTTAATGTCAGCATAGAAAATACAGAAAGGTATCCAGTCGATTTTTGAACTTCCAATTCTTGTTCTCGAATTTCAATAATCTTTTTTTTATAGGAAGGTTCCCAGGCATAAAGTTTGAGAATCTGTAAAGAAGTCAGACAAAAACAACTTGGCAATCAATACCATAGAAGAAATGGAGGTATGTATACAGAGAAATACACACACATACAGGTATATAAGTATATAAGTATACCTGTATGTGTGTATATACAATTGTGGAGATAAAAAAAAAAACTAGTACACTCATAAACAAAAGCAAAGTATTCCTATTTAACAAAGTGAAACTGTTTCCTGGAGTTTTGTTTTTAAATTTTGTCCTTTTGGAAAAGGGGGCCATTCAGTATTATATTCAATAGTTTATTCACCAACCAGACTTTGGAAGCATCCCAGGTCTATGAGTTCTGTGCCAATTTTTGTCTAATCCAGTCCAGTCACGCCTCCTCTGGTTCAACTCTCACTTCTGTTGACTTCCCATTAATTAGAAACTAAACTCCTTTCCATGCTCCCAATTTCTTCAAGATTGATATCTTGGGATTTCAAGCCAATCTTTGAAAGGTGACTAGAGTTTTCAGATTGCAAACTATTTTCTGAGATGGACAAGGATGAGAGGCAGATCACATACTGTGTCACTGCATGCATTTTGAAGAATAACTTATATTCAAATTCCAGCTCCATTTCTGATTGGCTCTGTAAACATACACATAACATTTAACTGCACAAGCTCTTTGCTTCCTTTTTTGTGAAATGGGGAGTGAGTTATTTTATTAAGGTTTATTTATAAGGATTATATGAAGGAAGAGGTATAAATCTATTAGCACATGCATGTGGCACAGAAAATGCTGAATAAATTATCATTATTATTAAAGAGAGGTTTTATGGCATGTGTTATTAGACACCAAGGAAACTGATTGCCCACCCCTTTAAACTATCCCAGTTGATTGTCATCTGGATCTCTACCAAGATTCTAACCCACTCCCTGCTAGGACTACTATTTCAAATCTTGCATTTTGCTGAGATCTTGAGCAAATATTCTTTTATTTTACCTACTCAGTCCTACTTCTACTGATAACACACATTTCCTTTTGAGAATTTGAGAGGGCTTCAAAGAGTCTGTGGGAAAATTCCATTTATCTTTCAATTCCAATTTTTCACAACTATTTTGAAGCACCATTGTATCAATATTTACCTATTACTTAAAACCTATAAACATACA
The DNA here is from genome assembly GCF_000296735.1 of Chrysochloris asiatica. Classification (NCBI taxonomy): domain Eukaryota; kingdom Metazoa; phylum Chordata; class Mammalia; order Afrosoricida; family Chrysochloridae; genus Chrysochloris; species Chrysochloris asiatica. The sequence goes on along the minus strand of NW_006408609.1, from coordinate 7,517,225 downwards.
TTACTACATTTGTTTGTTTGCAGGGACCATTGATTAACCTGCTAAAAACTGCAAAATGCATTCAGATCATATTACTTCAGAATGTATAACCCTATTAAATAATCTAAATGATATTTTAGAAGATTGTAAAGGTACATTCCACATTCTACTACAAGGATTAATTTTAGATAAATAAATGAATATCTGTGCTTTTTCAAAGCATCTTTAGCACAACGATTAGTTTTGGTTTAGTACTGTGATGAATGACTAATTCTATGTGTCAATGTGGCTAGGCTATGATTATCAGTGGTCTGGCAGACATTGGACTGGTTGCTCTATCACAATGCAATGTAACATAATCATCTTCCATGATGTAATCCGATCTAATACACCAATCAGTGGAAAGAAAGTTTCCTTGGAATATAGCCTGCTTTCAGAATCTAAATAAATATTCTAGGAAACCTCACTCTTTTTCTTTCTGTCTCTTTCACTGTTTCTTAACCCTGCAACGCAGCACTCCTGTCACTTGACTTTCAGTTTCTCAGACAAAAGTCAGCAGAAGTTTCCAGGCTGTCACCAGTACACCAGATTTGGTGTTTGCCAGCTCCCACAATTGTGTGATCCATTTCCAGAAAAATCAATCTCTCTCCATATAACATATATTAAGAGAGTAAAAGGTTATTAAGAAAGAACTTTACAACTTTTGAAAAAATTCTAAGTAGCAAAATGCAGAGCATCAGTTGATTCTAAGGTGAATTGATGTGCACATACAATTGGGGTGTATATACAAATGATGTGGACATACAATTGCAATTATTGAAGAATTCCATGGGCAAAGGACATCTCATGTGGCACTGTAGGATAAGCACTGGACTGTGAACCACAAGGTCAGTGGTTCAAATCCACAAGCTGCTTCTCAGAAACATTGTACATGATTGTTATGAGTTGGAATTGACTTGTTGTTGTTGTGATGTGCCATGGAGTTGGTTCCAACTCATAGCGACCCTGTACAGGGTTTCTGAGGCTGTAAATCTTTACAGGAGCAGAAAGCCTCATTTTTCTCCCATAGAACCCCTGGTAGTTTCAAAATGCTGACCGTGAGGTTCGCAGCCCAATTCGTAACCACTATGCTACTGACATGGAGTTGTGTGGATAAGCAGCCAACCTTACAGAGGTTTTAGAGACAGATTGAAACTGTAAGAGAAACAGCAGGAAGAAACAAGAAAGAAAGAAGAGAAACCCTCCTAAAAGAGCTGTAGCATCATTCAATGGTTTAAAACTGAAGACAGGGAGAGACCCAAAGGGGTCCAGTGGCAAAGTTGGTAGTGACAGATAGCAGGACCAAGAGGAGCTGAACCTCAGGGGGCTGAAAGAAGCCTGTGATCAGGGTGTCGAGAGGAACCTGTCTTTGGAGGCAATGAGAATCCTGTCTTCAGTGGTACAGAGGCACCTGTTTGGGGGACTGAGAAGAGTTTAGAGAGCTATAATGCATTAAAAATGGGAGCCTTTGCCAACATGTTTCCTGATCCTAATCCTGACGTGTATGTACCTTGTTGATTCAAGTCCTAAGATGTATCCTGTTCCTCATCAACCCACTTAACAGTAAGTATTGCCTGTGAGTTCTGTGTGGCCATTGCAATGGGCTGTTGAATCCAGAAGAGCAGAAGAGAGTGGAACAGGAGGAGCAGCTGATATTAGAATTGGTAGGAAGGCTGGCAAGTGGAGGTATGTTTGACGTCCACCTTATGGAAATCAGCTTTGTGTTGATGGTGATTATCATTTGTTGTTGTTATGTGCTGTGGAGTCGGTTCCTACCCATAGCAACCCTGTATAGGGTTTCCGAGGAGCAGCTAGTGAGCTTGAACTATCGACCTTGCAGTTCAAATGGCTTTGCAGTCTGGTGCATTAACCCACAGTGTCACACCACCATGAAATTAGGCAGGACCTGACACTGATACTACTACTCACACCATCTGACACCCTTATAATAGGTAACACTTTGTAACTTTTGGAATATCTGTGGTTAGTTGTTGAATGAGAAACAGCAGAAAAATATCTCCCCAGTATTTGATTTTGTTAACAACACAAATTCCTATGCTTCTGAAATCCTCCCTCAGCAATTATAGACATTACATAAACAGACATATGGACACATATGAACAATCTTGTGGTATTGAAAACAATGAAATATTCATTTATTGACTAATTTATTGCCATGCTCTAAAAATTTAAATAAAAGGTATAGATCCCTTTTATATTACCTTAATTCCATGTAAGACTTCATTGAGAAGTTTTATTTGTTTATCTTTGCTCTTTGTTTGAATTTTCTATTTAATGGAAATAAAATAAAAGCATAATGAGAAAAGCAGGCAATACTTTCATTTTTTTAAACTCTATTTCTTATATTTGAATATAATGTTCAATTGTATTTCAATATAATGTTTAGTTGAGGAAAAGTCTCTTGCAGTATCCTTACAATATTATTCCATTGTTAACTTCAGAAAATAGTTATACATATTCTTATAATTTAAATATAAGCAGACATAGAATAAAAACAGAAGGCATATTCTTCAAAATAGTAGAAAATATACTGTTTATTTAAATTTGACTTGATTAAAATGAAATTTAATCTACGTCATAATCTCTCCCACACTGCAGTGTGATTTTCTTTATGGTGAAAAATTATGCTGTTTCTTCATGTCTACAGCCTGGCTCGGTGTGTGCTAACACACGATGGTGGGAGTTATGTGCCATGAAGTTGGTTCTGACTCATAGTGACCCTGTGCAGGGTTTTTTAGGCTATAAATCTTTATGGGAGCATAAAACCTCATCTTTCTCCCACGGAATGGCTGGTATTTTCAAACTGTTGACCTTGAAGTTAGCAGCCTGACTCGTAAGCACTACGCTATACATGGTGGGATGCCAAAAATATTTTGATAATAAGATGAATGAGTGACTAGATAAAAAAAATGGAAAAATGAATTCAATTAAGCATTTCTTGTGCACTTGTAGCCTGCATTCATTCTTGCTCACATTAACCCATTAGCCTATTCCCCATTAAAGCAAGCACACCCTCACTTTCAGGATGAGCACACACTCTTGCCCTTAGAAACACACATATGGATTGTTCCCTTACCACATTCATTCATATATCACATCCTTGGAGAGGACTTTCCTGCTTCTGATATAAAATGGTAACTTTTCTTATTCCTTTATCCTATTTTATTTTCTTACATATATTCATACATAAATTACCACCAAGAATTATCTCTCTGTTTACTTTTTTGACGTCTGTCTTTCCCACTAGCCTCATGAACATGATACTTCTCACTGCTGTAGTTAGTGTGCCTGGCACAGTGCCTGGCCCATGGAAATGACTAATGAATACTGGTTGAAGGAGTCAATCAATTATAAATTTGGGTTGTTTCCATTTACAAGACCTCTATTTTCCTGATATGCAGCATGAACTAGACGGTGATCGAAAACCCTATTCAGAAAAGTCAACTTCTTTTTGATATACACAACATGAAGCAATCATTTTTATACTTACCTTCAGCTTTTCTACCCTAGAAGCAACTAAAACATTTATTGGTACAACAAGCAAAAGGACTGCAACTCCTGTTAAAACTGCTGGACCCAGTTCTTGCCAAAGCAGTGATATGGCCATCAGGATCTGAAAAGGTGCTGACCAGAGGAGACTAAGGTTTGCTGTCAAGTCCATAAGCTGCTGGGCATCTGCTGACATTAAGTTAATAATTTCCCCAGTGGAAAACTTCTGTCGAGACACACTAGATAAAAGTAGTGACTGGGAAAAAAAAAAAAGCAAAAAATTTGAAAGCATTCTGGAGATTATGGAGAATCTTTATAAATGGCAACTTTTCACATTTAGAAAATTTGCAAAGTAATTTATGTATTTGTTTCATTAATATAATATCAAAGGACACAATTTTTAGATGTGGAATATATAATTATTGATAAAGTACGTACTTTTATTGGGAGTGTGGTAGCTCCATAGACTAAGCACTGGATTGCAAACCCTAATGTTGGAGGTTTGAGCCCTCCAGAAATTCCTTGGGAGAAAGAGGAGGCTTTCTTCTCCCACAAAGATTTACAGCCTTGGAAACACTATATAGGGTAGAGATGAGTTCAAACCAACTCCGTGGCACTTAACAACAACAATATAATTTTAGAATTTAATGTGCACTGGGAGAGAATAACATTTGGTTTTCCAAATAAATACTTTCATCAATAACACTCTAACTTTTTAAATGAAAAAGTAATCTATTCTAAATGCTATGAGGTTCTCCACATTTATTGGTACAGCTATAATTTATTACAAAATAATCTACATGTGGGCAATACAAAGTCTGTACATATGATACTGAGTAATCATTGTATTTGTCTTAGAAACTGTGAAAGATTAAAAAGAGGACATAGTCACAATTATGAAAATTAGAATATAATTATGGAGCCAAGCTACACACACACAGTGCATGGTGTGAAATCATTTTATTAAAAGGAACTATTTGGCCTTTTGGTCCTGACCCTAAACCCCACCAGTGATTGATAAAAATCCTAAAACACACAGGCTCAGATAGGGTTTCCTGATTGACGAAGAAACAAAGAAATAGAAGCGGAACTCTTGGACACTAAGATCCCTGTGCTGTGACCCTTCTGGACTGAGTAAAACTATGACGGTAACAGAGGCAGAGGCTGTAATGGTACCAGAAGAAGGGCAGACAGTGAGCAAACCCAGACAGTGGTGGTGGTGGTTGTGTGCCACCGAGTTGATCCCAACTCATAGCAACCCTGTATAGGGTTTCTGAGGCTATAAATCTTTATGGGAGATAATTTCTCATCTTTACCCTGAGAAGCAACTGGTAGATTTGGACTTCGGACCTTGCTGTTAGCAGCCCACCTTGTAATCCGCTATGCTATTCAAGTTCCTCAGACAGTGGGAGCAGGATGTAAAGACCAAACCTCCACTAAGAGTTGAGAGAGGAGTGACTGATCACCAACTGTGCCAAACAAAGTTATATATATAGTCCTGATGTGACTTTGTGCACACATGGAGTCCTGGTGTATGTGGCACTGTAGGATAAGCACTGGATTGCAGTGTTGTTTTGAACCATAAGGTCAGCGGTTCAAACTCACCAGCCATTACTCAGAAACTCTGTACAGGGTAACTGTACAGAGTACGCAAGCTGACATTTTTGCTCTTCAACACTTTAAAAAGATCTTGTGCAGCAGATTTACCTAATGCAATAAATACATTGTTTGATTTCTTGACTGCTGCTTCGAGTGTTGATAGTTGATCCAAGAAGAATGAAGTCCTTGACAACTTCAATCTTTTCTCTGTTCATAAGAATATTGTTTATTGGTCCAGTGGTGAGGATTTTTGTTTTCTTTACATTGAGATGCAATCCATACTGAAGACTGTACTCTTTGATCTTCATCAGTAAATATTTTAATTCCTCTTCACTTTCAGCAAGCAAGGCTGTATCATATGCATATTGCAGGTTGTTAATGAGTCTTCCTTCAATCCTGATGTCACATTTTTCTTGATATTGCCCAGCTTCTCAGATTATTTTTGTTCAGCATACAGGTTGAGTAAGTATGGTGAAAGAATACAATCCTGTCATACACCTTTCTTTATTTTAAACCATCCAGTATTCCCATGCTCTGTTTGAACAACTGCCTATTGGTCCAGGTACAGATTCCTCATGAGCACAATTACGTGTTCCGGAATACTCATACTTCACAATATTGTCCATAGCTTGTCATGATCCACACAATCAAAAGGCTTTGCGTAGCCAATAAAGCACAGGTAAGCATCTTTCTGATAGTCTCTGCTTTCAGCCAAGATCCATCGGACATCAGCAATGATATCCCTTGTTCCACTTCCTCGACTGAATCTGGCTTGAACCTCTGGAAATCCTCTGTCAATGTATGTTTGCAGCCGTTTCTGTATTACCTTTAGCAAAACTATACTCGCCTGGGATATCAAAGAAATTGTCTGATGATTTCCACATTCTGTTTTGTCACCTCTCTTTGGAACGAGCACAAATATGGATCTCTTCCAATCAGTCGACCAGATAGTTGTCTTCCAAATTTCATGGCATAAATGAGTGAGTGCCTCCTGTGTTGCATCACTTTCTTTGAAGATTTCAATTTTTATGCCATCAAATCCTGGTGCGTGCGTTGTTCTTTACCAATTCCTTCAGTGCAACTTGGATTTCTTCCTTCAGTATCATGGGCTCTTGGTTATATAGTAACTCTTGAAGTGGTTGAACATCAGCCATTACCTTTTGATACAGTGACCCTGTGTATTCTTTCCATTTTCTTTTGATGTTTTCTGCATCATTCAATAATTTTCCCAGAGAATCTTTCAATAACAAAAGTCGAGGCTTGAATTTTTTCTTCAGTTCCCCCAGGTTTTGAAATGCTGAGCATATTTTTCCTTTTTGGTTTTCAGACTCCAGATCTTGGCACATTTTGTTGTAATATTTGGCTTCATCTTCTTGAGCTGATCTTTGAAATTTTCAAGTCTTGGACCTTCTCATTTCTTCCATTTGCTTTAGCATCTCTACACTGGAGAGCAAATTTCAGTGTCTCTTCTGACATCCATTTTGACTTTTCCTTCTTTTTTGTCTTTAATGCCTTTTTGCTTTCTTCATGTATGATGTTCTTGATGTCATCCCACAACTCTTCTGGTCTTTGGTCTTCAGTGTTTAATGTATCAAATCTGTTCTTCAGATGATCTCTAAGTTCAGGTGGGATATATTTAAGTTCATATTTTGGCTCTTGTGGATTTGTTTTCATTTTCTTCAGCTTCAGTTTGAATTTGCATATGAGCAATTGATGGTCTGTTCCACTGTCCTCCCCTGGCCTTGTTTTGTCTGATGATATGGAGCTTTTCCATCATCTCTTTCCACAGATGTAGTCAATTTGATTTCTATATATTCCATCTGGCGAGGTCCATGTGTATAGTCATCTCTTATGCTGTCTAGAGAAGTATTTGAAATGAACAAATCATTGATTTTGCAGAATTCTATCATGTGATCTCCAGTATCATTTCTATCGCCAAGGCCATAGTTTCCAACTACTGATCCTTCCTCTTTGCTCCCAACCTTTGCATTGTAATCACCAGTAATGATCAATACATCTTGATTACCTGTTTGATTGATTTCAGATTGAAGAAGTTGGTAGAATTCTTGTATTTCATCCTCACTAACTTTAGTGGTTGGTACATAAATTTGAATAATAATGGTATTCACTGGGCTTCCCTGTGTTGTTGTGAAGTGCCATCGAGTTAGTTCCAACCCATAACGACCCTGTATAGGGTTTCCAAGGAGCAGCTGGTGAGCTAGAACCACCAACCTTGTAGTTCAAATGGCTTTGCAGTCTGGTGCATTAACCCACAGTGCCACACCAGGACTCCGGGCTTCCCTGTAGGCACATGGAGATTATGCTATCACAGACAGTGTTGTACCTCATGACTGAGTTGGATATGTTCTTTTTGATGATAAATGCAATACGATTCCTCTTCAATTTGTCATTTCTAGCATATTAAACCTTGTGGTTATCAGATTCAAAATGGCCAATGCCAGTCCATTTCATCTCACTAATGCCTAAGATATCCATGTTTATGCGTTCCATTTCATTTTTTGACAACTTCCAATTTTCCCAGATTCGTATTTTTATTCATAATATTATCATAGGGTGTGTTTTAAATCAGTTTCTTGAGATAATAAGAGTAGATTAAGCCAACATAGGAGTCTTGGTGTGGAGCTAAGACAAGCACTCAAACGTAAGGTTGGTTTCAACACACAAGGGCGGCAGTTTAAACTCATGAGGCACTGCTTGGAAACTCTCTACAGAGTTGCTATGAGTAGGATTCAACTCGACTCATAGCGACCCAGTAACAACAACAAAGTAATCATATGTTGGGGAGATAAATACCGTGCTAAAGAACCAAGAAACAGACAGAAAAAAAGCCAAAAAAAAAACTTACCCCCAAAATGGACAGAGAAAGAGAGAGAGAGAAAGGCCTTGACCTAGAGCCAGAGTCCTTAATTCAGATTTCTAAACACCTAAACTATGAGAGTCCTGGTGTGGTCCTGTGGACCAGACTGCAAAGCTGTCTGAACTGCAAGGTTGGTGGTTCAAGCTCACCAGTTGCTCCTTGGAAATCCTATACAGGATCGTTAGGGGTTGGAACTGACTTGGCGGCACTTAACAACAACAAACTATTAGGAAATAATTTCTGTTTGTTAAAGTCACCCACTTATGGTATTTCTGTTATATCAGCACTAGATAAGACAGGTCAATGACAAAATGGCCTAGTATGCTTCTTGCCCAATTTCAGTCAAAAGTATACTAATCATTTATATATATATAAATTTTACTGCTCTATCAAAAATTAGTTCCAAGCTTCCTTTATTTTGCAAACGCTTTCTTGACTGCATACAGCCTTTTCTTGCCCATCTGATTTCTTGTAGAGTTTGTGTTTCAGTTCTACACATTCATTATGAATGTTTATTATTCCTCTCAATTTCTTGATTTATTCATTTACTCAGTCATCCAATTTTCACACAAATAAGTAAATGGCCCAATTTTAGGTGATGGTGATGATGTAAGAGGTAAATAAGTTTCTAGTCCAAATTTTAACAAGTGCATAATTTATATGGGAGCACAGAGAAAGAAGTTTAAAAATGAATGCTTATTGACTAACTAATTGATAACTACAGGAGGGAGAAAAGCCCTTGGTTTCTAAATGTAATATCAATAAAAGGTTGTTTTATTTATAATATAAATTTTAAAAATAGAAACAAAAAAAATCAGAGTTAAAATTTGAATTTTTAAAACCAGAAAATGTAAATTAAGCTTTTTGGTTATCCCACATATAAGAAACAGCCAGGGTTAGGATTAGAACTCAGAATGAAAGAGAAGCAAACAATATAGGAATAAAGAAAAATGGTTTTGTTACATGAAACAATGAAGTAGAATGGGCAGAAATGTACAATAAAGGTGGTAGTTGTGGTGGTGGTGGTTATGTGCTGTGGAGTCGGTTCCGACTCATAGCGACCCTGTACAGGGTTTCCAAGGCTATAAATTTTTAAGGAGCAGAAAGCCTCATCTTTCTTCTGTGGAACAGCTGGTAGTTTTGAACTGCTGACCTTGCAGTTAGCAGTCAAATTCGTAACCACTACGCTACCAAAGTAGTCTACAAAAAGAAAATGACTGTAAAAGATGATAACATATTGATGCATAAGCGCAGATATTTCATAAAAACAATTTCATTTGCATCCTGTGGAGGAGTTAAGTGATAATGGGAGGTAGACATCACCACTTACTTTTAGGGATTAGGGTCAACTATAAGTATTAGGAACCACAGAGTGTGAGCTCCACAGAAAAATAATTTCTCAGGTGACAACCAACACTGGTGAGCCAAAGTTCCTTGAAATATAAAAGCAGAAGTACCCTAAGAGTATTTCACTATACCCTCCTATTTTTCTAGTCCCCTTACTTTTAAGGCATCAAAGGAAAAAACATATATATAGAAAAGGGGAATTCTTTAGTTCTGTTACCTTTTTGTAGATCAATCCAATTACAGCAGTCTTAATTTTTGCTGAGGTGAGCAAGTTAAAACGTTGATATTGCTGAAGGATCAGAGTTTGTAAAAAGACTACAACAAAAAGTGCCAGTGCATAACCATAGCCACTCCAGCCAAAATCAGAGTGGTGTTCACAGAAAATGATCATTTGCCTGATTGTCATATAAAAAATGAGAAAGGGGAAGAAATATTAAACATCTGAAGCATTTGAGTGCTTATGAGAGTTAAGTGATGTCAAAATGTTGCACATATTCCTTTTCTTCACATAAACATTGGATAATAATAGTCCTATTCACACATTTGCAGGTGAAATGTTATTTTCTAACTTTCATGTAGCAATATTATCAAATCATTTACTTTGTTCTGTCTAACTTTATCAGCAAAGTTGAAACCAGAGAAATTAAAAAAATAGTTTGTTTTTTTCAAAATCATTCATTTTGTTAAATATCAGTAAATATAACAATCAGAATTTAATAGATCTCTCAGTATGGTACACAGTGTTTTTAAAGGTTCAAATTATAGCTACTTTTTACTTTTATATATAGCTCATCACTTTCCACATCCTTCCCTTATTTTCTCTTAAGTTTGATGATGGTGTGGTCTTGATGATCAAGGTCAGTGCTGAAGTACATTGAGGATAATAACCAATGAAGATGGTTATGACCATAGCCACCTTAGTTTTTGCTTATGCATGAAACATAAGCACTGACTACAATGAAGAGTTTCTGACTTCTGCTATTAATAACATTATATCTTGGACATTCCAACCTCAGCACACATGGAAAAAAACCAACAAAACCCAGCTGAGAGCCACAACCAATGCCTCTATATAGCACCATTTGAATTGTTGTACACATCTCCACTGCTCAAGCCACCATCTCAAGCATGAGTCATTCATTGTAAGGTATAAAAATAACATTCTCTGTGTCCTGCCTAAAGTCCAGAAAATCATAACCATTATAAGATTGTTGTTTTATGCCATTAAATTTTGAGGTGGTTTATTTTGCTGTAATAGATAACCAGAATAATGCAGTTTAGCAACAGTCTTTACAGTGAAATCTGGACACCACCCAAGCATCAATCCAGGAAGCAGGCCTTACACTGGATAGTACTCAAGCCTGCCAATGCAACTCTTTCCTACACAATGGCTAATAAAGTCACTCACCCAATGTCATCAAGTGGATTATGCCTGATTGAAACCTTACAGGATAGAGTAGAACTGATCCATAGGGTTTCCCAAACAGGAACAGACAGCCTTGTCTTTCATCCACAAAGCATCTGGTGGGTTTGCACTTCTAAGCTTGTGCTTACCAGCCCAATGCATAACCCATTATGCTACTAAGGTTTCCACACAACAAGTACTTCAAAATTTAGGAAGTTCAAAAGCAAACCCTAAATTCTATTCTACTTTTTTCTAGGCCTTCTACATCTTAGTAAATGGTAACCTTTTAAATCAGACTAGTTTCCATCAATTCCTTTTACTGAAGGGAAAAACCTTGAAGGCACCCTTGATTTTTCTCTTCCTTTATCAACCTGAATACAACCCATCCACATACTCTGTTAACTTTGCCTTTAAAATAGAGCCACAAGCTAACTACTTCTTGTGACCTTAATCACTATCCATAGTGGAAGTCACCACTTACTTTTGCGAACATTATCACATTAGTCTTCTAACTGGTCTTCCTTCTTTCACTCTTAATCACCTTTAGTCTCCACACAGTATCAAGAGTGATGCTTATCAAGTCTAATCATTTAATTCTCTGTTCAAAATGTTTCTGAGACTTCCCTTCACACCCCAAATCAAAGTCAATGTCCTCATAATATTTTAGAAGGCTGTCAAGACCTTTTTCATCTCTTCATTTTTCTGAAGGGGTTCTGGTGTAGGTCTGTAGGATAAGCACTGGACTGCTAACTGCAAGGATGTTGTAACTGTTGTTAGGTGCTGTGCTATCAAGTTGGTTCTGATTCAAAGTGACCCTGTGCACACAACACAATGAAACACTGCCTAGTTCTGCACCATCCTCACAACTGTTAACATTTGAGTCCACTGTCGCTGTCACTGTCTCAGCACATCTCATTGACTGCCTTCCTCTTTTTCACTGGTACTCCACTTTTCCAAACATGATGCCACTCTCTAAGAATTGGTCCCTCCTGATAACCTGATAACATATCCAAACTATGAGAGATGAAGTCTCATTCACCACCCTGGCTTCTAAGGAATATTCTAGCTGTACTACTAAAACAGATTTGTTTGTTTTTCTGGCAGTTCATGCTCCTTTTAACATTCTTCTCCAACACCATAGCTCAAATACACTAATTCTTCCATGGTCTTCCTTATTCACAGTCCAACTTTCACAAACTTAAGAGGTGACTGCAAATAGCATGGCTTGAGTCAGGCGCACCTTAGTCCTCAAACTGACACTTCTTCTCTTTAACAATTCAAAGAATTCTTGTGCAGCAGATTTACCTAATGTAATGCAACTTATAATTTTTTTATTGTTGTTTCCATGAGCTTTTATTGTGGATTCAGGCATAATGAAGTCTTTGACAACTATAATTTTTTCTCTGTTTATCATGATATTACTTATGGGTCCAGTTTTGGGGATTTTTGTTTTCTTTACACTAAGGTAGGATCCATACTAAAGGCTGCAGTTTTGATCTTTATCAGTAGTATTTTAAGTCCTCTTGGCTTTCATAAAGCAAAGTTGTGTCATCTGCATATCACAGGTGGTTAATGAGTCTTCCGCTAATCCTGATGCCAAGTTATTCTATACCTTTGGAATCCCAAAAATAATACTTGTCATAACCTTCTGAGCTGACCTCTGCTTTGAATCTTTGAGGTCTTCCAACTTTCCTTAAAATAATTAATTCACTTAAAAACTAGCATTTTATGTGGAGCAGCATTTTCATAAACTTGTTGCAAAGCTTGGAAGATTTGGGGAGCTGTCTTCTTGAGTTTTGCTAAAAATTTATTATTAGCCCTCATCTCAAATAATTTCATTTATTTTTTTCCCACAGCACAACCAGTATTCTTATTTTTCAAACAAATCCTAATTGGACTAAGGTAAGTGTATTCCTCATACAGAGAGGCCATGTTTGCTGTCATCCATTGATGGCAAAGACATGTTTAAACATATTTGTTTGTCCAAAGCCCATGCATGCATGTATAAACTGGAACTCTATAGGGTTGGCTCACCATATAGGTCCTCAAAAACACCAAACACAATTCTGAATTTTTGAGAAGTCTTTGTGTTTCTGGCCCTCTATAATTGCAAGATATCATTGTGATTTCTTCTCTAACTTCCTTCAGAACTTTGCTCAAATGTCACCTTCCCACCCATGTTGTACTTAAACACTTTATAAAAATAGCTGTTCCCCAATTCCCCTCACAAGCATTTCCTATCCTTCTTACCCTTGTTTTCTTTTGTATCCCCTTTGTACTTATTATCTCTTAGTATGTTGTTATCATGTGCCTTCGTGTAGGTTCCGACTCATAGCAACCCTGTATACAGTTTCCGAAGAGTGGCCAGTGGGTTTGAACTGCCAACCCTGCAGTTAGTAGTTTAGTGCTTATCCTATAGCACTAGACCAGGACTCCAGACTCTTAGTGTGGTCCACACTTAATTCATTCATTACTGAAATTACTTCATCTTTCCATCTCTGTTTCTACATTGTAATAATAGACATAATAATACTTCTTACTTTATAAAATTGTTGTAAAGATTAAACACAATACTCAATGTAAAGATTTTAAAATAGTGCTTAGTTCATAGATAGTAACAATAATTATTGACTGTATTTATTATCATTTATATCTGCATCATAAGCAAATCTAATAGAATACTCAAACTTAAATAAAAATTGTATATTCTTTTTAAGTAGAACTATTGATTAGTGGATCATTTGCTTATCATTTACCCATAGAGAGGAAAACAAAAAACACAAAAGACTTCAGCTTACTTCATTAGGAGTGGACTAGTGAAGGACAAAATATCAGCAAATACTTTGAATAAAGCAACTTGAATCAGGACAACTTTAAAGGTACTCCATAATGCCAAAAGTAATGAAGGCTTCCTGGTATGTGCTTCCTTACACGAAGAGGTCTGAATGATAAAGAAAATTAAAACTATGAGAAATGTGGGCAGAACTACAATGAGTAAAACAGAAAGAACTTATACATAAACAAAACATAAAATTCATCATAAACTCTTAATGTAAGGTAACTAGAAAGGAATCCATTGTTAAACTTGAAGGTATGAGCCACATCACTAGCATGGGATAGCTCCAGGCTACTTAGTATTATTCATACCACACGGCATAAATAGAGCAAGAGACACAGTTGTATTTTTATCATTTTTGTTACTTGAAATAGTTTCATTACTCTAAAAAAAAATTCAGTTTATATTTTGAAATTATATTTTTCTTTTGGAATGTCTAAATGGTAGGCTAAATTGTTGTTAAGTGCCATAAGGTTGGTTTGACTTATAGTGACCCTGAATAGGGTTTCGAAAGGATTCACTGGTGGTTTGAACTGCTGACCTTGTGGCTAACAGTCAGTGCTTATCCTACAGTGCCAGACCAGGACTCCTAAATGGTAGGTAGGTAGACAGAAAGATGTTGTTGTTAAGTGTCATTGAGTCGGTCCAAACTCATAGTGACCCTGTATAGTGTTTTCAAGGAATGGCTGGTGAGTTTGAACCGCCGACCTTGTGATTCGAACTGACCTTGCGGTCCAGCACATTATTTTGCAGTGCCACACCTGGACTCTAGATAGACAGACAGATAGATAGATGATTGAATAGATAGACAGGTAGACATAGATGCAATATACAACATTAAAGGGAAGCTGGATATTAGTTGCAGAAATTAGCTACAATAAAGGAAGACCTTGCTTATTGTGTTTAATTTTATTGCACTTTTTAGATACTGTGTTTTTTACAAATTGAAGGTTTGTTGCAACCTTCAATTTGTTAAAAAAAAAAACAATTTTATCAAGCAAATATATCAGGACCATTTTTCAAACAGCATGTGATCACTTGGTGCCTCTGTGTCACATTCTGGTAATTCCCACAATATCTCATACCATTTCATAATGGTATTGAACACTTAATAGACTACAGTACAGAATAAATATAACTTTTAAATTCATTGTGAAACAAACAAACAAAAAAACAGTGTGACTTTCTTTATTGTGATCTTAGCTTTATCATGGTGTTCAGAACTAAAACGCTAATATCTTCACAGTTGTTACTGTTAACTGTTGTTAAGTCATTTCTGACTCATAGCAACACTGCATAGGGTTTCCACAGTTTTAGATTTATTTTTTTAACTTTTTTTTGGTAAATTGTGAACATTAGTTTTGTACTCATCCTAGCATATTTTGTTTCATTGCAATGATTACAATCCCCTCCATACATCATCATTTAATAGTAATTGCTTCTGTTCTTCTATTCCATGTTTTTTTTTTTTTTATGTAAATAAAAACACTCAGAAATATATAATCATTTAAACAACCAAAGGGCACATTCTGCAAGTGCCTCCTGGCCACCAGCAGGCAGCCTTTCTCTTTCCATGAGTCTAGAGTCCTCAGCTACTCTATCTGTCCATATCCTCATCTCTGCCTCCATCTCTGGTGTCGCTGCTTCTCTGGATAGGGTCCCACATTGTGTTCATGCTCTTCTCCCTTGATGGTCCTAGGGTTCTCTGTGCCTGAAATGTAACATTCACTACTCCCCTCTTTATGTTACAAAACTTCTACCTTTACTGTTGTGACAATTTCAATTAGTCACAATAACGATTACTCACTATTGAATCAAAACAATCCAATCCCCATATCCTTTCACCAGACCCATCTAGACAAGAAGAAAACTATTCAGTGGGGATTCTACCTTTCCCCTTACACTCTGAAACTAAACTCCCTCTTGAAAATTTGTAAGCCAGCCACTTAGTGTCTTTATAGCACCCTCACCCCCACTCCTGCCACCATTTTAGGTAGGCAATGTCTAAGTTGCCTATCCCTATTAACCCTGTATACAGAGAGTATAGGTTTGTTCTTTGATGTGAAGACTCCTTCCTTCTCGGTTGGTATTTTGAGCTACTACGTTCATAAGTATAGGTCCAGTTCATCAAATTGTAGCAATTTACACTTACTTCCTTTATCAAATTTCCTTACCTTCCTCTAGTTGAGCTCTGGTCATCAAACTGTTGAAGCTAGGTCAAATGGGTCAAATCTGCAAGTTTGGGTGTTCCTGTGTGTCTCCCACTACTTTACATCAGCTGGAAGCTTCATTCTCAGCTCTAGCCCTCTGTGGCTAAGTCAATGTCCATGGGCCCAGGAGTTCCCAAGTCTATGTTTCAGACCAACAAGTCTTTCCTCTTCTCTCAACTCATCTTGAGGTTGACAAGAGTCCATGGAATGTGATCGAACTCAGCCCTTATCTTCATTACTAACTTTCTCCCACTTCCACTCACATATAGACACCACGATCACCAGCGAGTTTACATGCCTACTCAAGTGTCCCCTTTGCGTTTCAGTCTTCGAGGGTTTTTTTTTTTCCTGAAGGGACTTGATTGCTTGCCTTAATGGCTTCCTGGCAAACAACTTGATTGTTTTTGTACTAGCCAAACAGATCGTCATTTTTGTTTTTTCCGGCTTTCTTTCAGAAAATATCTTCTATTCCTCTAGCTGCTCTGGGCTGGTCTGCACGTTCTTTCAAGTAGGAATGTCCCACCTCAGAAGGTTCATGATGGGGCTCAGGATCCCACCTAAGGTCCTATACACTACAAAGGCTCCACACAAAGCTGATTTCACTGGACAAGTTCTGGAGTCTCTTTTAGGTATTCCAGTCAGTTATAGGCTGATGACCTTACAAGCTTTCTGTAATCAAGCTTCCTGATATTCCTTTCTATCTCATACAAGTACCTATTTTACAATAGTAGGCAAAGGAAACCAATATCCATAAGACAGTCAAGCATTTTAACTTTATTTCCCCTCTTTTACCCATTCAGACTATGCCTCAATCTCTGTATCACATAGCCCTGTTGTTCCAAGGTTGGGCATGCATCACTATTTACCTCTGTCCCATTTTGGCTTTAGATCTTTGCAAGAACAGAAAGCCTTGTATTTCTCCTGAGGAGTAACTGGTGGACTCAACCAGCTAAACTTGTGGTTTGCAGACCTGTGCTTATCCTGCAGAGCTACTACACTCTGATTGTCTCTAAGGTATACCTTCCCAGTACTGCGCCATCCTCACAACTGTTGTTATAGTTGAGCTCATTGCTACTGCCACTATGCCAATCCATTTTATCAGGAATCTTCCTCTTTTTTGTCAACACTACACTGAACCAAAGGAGCTCTGTTAGCATTGTAAGTTACAAGTCAGGCTGTTAACCTAAAGGTCAGTAGTTCGAAACTACCAGGCCCTCCGTGGGAGCAAGATGAAACTTTCTGCTTCCATAATTTACAGCCTCTAAAACCCTATTCACGGTTGCTATAAGTCAGAACCAAATCTACCGCACACCACCACCACACCTGTATTAAGAACATCTCATACTGGAAAAGCTTTATCTGGCATTAGGAAGTAACTAATTACCTCTATTCTTTGCCTCTCTTGGTTTCTTAAAACTTCCTTCCTCCATTGTTTTTCAAAAATGGGGCAGACATTGTAGGAGGAATCACTTTCGTTCAGTTCACAAAGATCCTCTCTTTCCAAAGGTTTTTTATAGCCCAAAATGATTATTCTAAAAATACAAGAATAAGGTAAACAATTTAGCAAAACCAACAATCCAGTTACAAATCATTTTTTTCATGCATATAGTTCAGTCTTTCATTTATAAATTAATTGATCAGGATAGATTTTATGTTTGAAATAGAATCCAACTTTACCTGGAGTGCAAGAATGTGCAATAATCAGATGCAGCTCATAGAAGTGCTGTGTAGACATCCAATCATTTAGAAAAAACAAACTTTATTTACTCATATCATATTTGGGTAATGTACCACCCACCCATATTCCCAATCTCTGTCACTGAATTTAAATAGTTAATTTCCATAGTAAGGTATTCACCAACCACCTAAGAACCCACATTTGCTTTCAGGCTTATATCAAAGGGAAAATGATCCATACTCTGCATCTGCAACTCCCCCCAGTTATGTTGTTGCTGTTGTTGAGTGCCATCAAGTCAATTCTGACTCATAGTGACCCCAAATAGACTTACCAAGGAATGGCTAGTGAGCTTGAAACAGCAACCTTGAAGTTCAAACCGAACTTATGGTCCAGTACTTAATCCCACAGCATCACACCAGGACTTTATATCTCTGCGCTGCATGATTTTATAGATTGTCCCACTAAATGTGGAGTACCTGTCCTTGCCCCATAAACTTTGGCTTTGCAAACCAAGATGCACCTCACCCAAACCATACTATTTTCAATAGTATGCATATAAAAGCAGGGCAATGAATAAGAAGACTGAAGAAGAACTGAAACCTTTGAATTATAGTGCTGGCAAGGAATAATGAAAACACCATGGAAGAACAAACAAATCTGTCTTGGAAGAGGTATAGTCAGAATGCTTCTTAGAAGTGAGGATGGTAAGACTTTGTTTCACATACTTTGGACCAATCCTGAAAAAGGATATGGTGCTTTGAAAAACAGAAGGTCCACAATAAAGAGGAAGACCCTCGATGAGCTAGTTGACACAGTAGTTGTAGTAATGACCTCAATCATAGCAACGATTGTGAGGGCGGTACAAGACTGGGCAATGTTTCATATGGTCATTGTAAGTTGGAACCAACTCAAAAGTACCTAACATTTGCAATACAGCTGACTTTGATCAATAGACTATTAGTCAATGTTAACAGTGTGTTTTCCAAGCTGATTCCTTAAACAGTATGGTAAGTCTGTGCTAGTCTCTTATAGCTACCTCTCCTCCATTCAAAGACCTTGCCCCAGGGGACACAATGAAAGCAATAAAACTGGGTCAAGTGGGACTGTCTCAGGCAAACTAACAGATATGTTGTTTCTGTTGTTTTAAGTGTTGTCAAGTCGGTTTTGACTAACAGTAACACTGTATGACATGTCTGAGGAGCGGCTAGTAGGTTTGTAGTGCCTGTGCTTATCCTGAAGAGCTACTACACTCTGATTACCTCTAAGGCATACCTGTCCCGGTACTGCATCATCCTCCTGTCATTACAGCTGAGCTCATTGCTACTGCCACTATGCCAATCCAATTTAATAAGGGTATTCCTTTTTTCTGCTGACCCTCCACTGTACCAAAGGAGCTCTGTTAGCATAGTGGTAACAAGTTCAGTGCCTATCCTATAGTGCCACACCGAGTGTCCTAATAGGTATGGTTCATGTTATAAGTTCATGTGATAATGGACCATGCTTATCCCCAACCATTCCTCTGCCTCAAGTTCTTCCTGTTAGTAGAAATCCGATTTATTTAGTTGAAAATCTCTTCCATACAAGAAAGCTTACTGAAGTTAGGACTTATCTAAAGCAGGTCTTAAGATTCTCCTTTCCTTGGAATTAATAATATAAGTCCTAGCTAATGATACCTAAACTGGGAAGAACATCCCATTTCATATGAAGGTATACAACCCCAAGAGGAGAAACTATTTTGTCTCCCTTCTCCTTCCCCATCTTCCTTCCTGAACACAGGGTATGATACTTTGAGATACAGAAGTCATCTTTGCCTACACCGGTTAGGAACGAAATACTAAGGATGGAAAACTGGAATACAGAAAAATTATTGTCCCTTCATCACATTTTTGAGGCAGTTCACCAGCCTATTTTTATTCTTCTTTCTAATACACAAGAAAATAAATACATATTTTTCATGCTTTTATTATTTGGCTATTCTGTTTCACAAAGCCAAAGACAATCCTAAATTATGTGGCACTGTACAGAAACACTGGACTGTGAACCACAAGGTTAGCAGTTTAAACCCACTAGTTGCTCCTCGGAAACCTATAAACGGTAGCTATGATTCGGAACCAAGTCAATGACACTTAACAAAAAAAAAAGAACAGCAATAGTTCAGACATACTCAGCTTCTGAGCTTGGTGACATGATTTCTTCAGAGGAAATTATTCATACTTAAATGCATGCCTACTAACTCTAACTCCTCAGTTCTTACTCCTAGAGTGTATTAGCCCAAAAGACCAAATAATATTATATTCCTTCAAATTGGGACTACTTCCATTGTCATTGGTTCTGCATAATTTCAAATGGCTGACTCTGGAAAAGATTTAAGGCCTGTGGTAACCAGTCTCCATTGGATTCAATTTTACTTTTATTATATCATACCATACCACAATCCATATTTAACAAAAAGACTTAAATATAGTAAGAAAGGACCTTCAGTAATCACATTTCTGTTGGCTCCATCATGCCGTACATTCTCCTACAGTGCACTTTAAAAAACATATTAGGCAATAAACCTCTTTCATGTCTTATTAAATTCCTCTATTCCATTCCACAAAATAAATATTCATTTTCAAAATAAGATGGCATTGATTTTCACAAAAGCATTTTTAATGACATTTACTGCCTCAGCATTTCAAGTTGGAACTGTGCAAAACTCAGCGGTTTTGGTTCACAGGGAGAAGTGACCCCTGGCTTTCATGCTGAGTCTCCAAATAATGCAGCATCTGAAAGTGACACTGAGGCTGAATTCATTGTGATTTCCATGGCTTCACTATTTAACTACTGTGATTCCTCTATCCCAGGTGTATGTTCTCTCTCCATCTTTGCTCTCTGGTCAATATAAATTACTCCATCACACTGATTGGCCTCATGAGAGTCAGAAAAAAAGAAAGTGCTGCCTCTTTAAAGGAAACGTTCGGAAAGCTTTGAGGGGAGGAAAATTAGAACAATTGTTCACCCTGTTAGTCAGTGAAATAGAGAAAGCAATGTAACAGGTCCCATAAAATTCAAAACCTTATTCCAGCCATATAGCTTGTGCTATCAGAATATTTCTTTCAAAAGATATTCACTTATGTGAAATTAATTTGACCCTTACAATTCTCTATGGCAATTGTTATTATCAGTTGCTACTATCACTGGATTGGTTCTAAACTCCTAGCAATCCTATGTCTAACAGAATGAAATAATGCCTGGTGCTGTGACACCCTCATAATCGTTGCTATGTTTGAGCCAATTCTTACAACTACTACGTCATTCATCTCATTGACAGTCTTCCTTCTTTTTTGCTGATCTTTTATTAGCCCAAGATACCAAGCATGATGTCCTTCTCGAGACTGGTCTTTCTGGATAACATAGTCACAGAATATGAGTTGGCCATCCTTGATTCCAAGGAGCATTCTTGTTGTACTTCCTTCAGGACATATTTGTTCATTCTTCTAGCATTCCATGGCACATGCAATATTCTTCACTGACACCAATAATTCATAGACCTCAATTCTTCTTCAATCTTACTTATTCATTGACAGCTTTCATATGCAAATACCATTGGTTGGGTCAGGCACACTTTAGTTCTCAAAGTGACATCTTTCAAGGGGTCTCTTAAAAGATTTGCCCAATGCAATACAGCATTAGATTTCTTGACTGCTGCTTCTATGAGCATTGATTGTTCATTCATGCAAAAGGGAATCCGTTACAACTTCAATCTTTTACCCATTTATCATGATTTGCTTATTGGCCCAGTTGTGAGGACCTTTTTTTTTTTTTTTATAGCCAAGTGCAATCCAGAGTGAAGACTGTAGGCTTTGATCTTCAGTAAATACTTCAAGTCCTCTTCACTTACAGCAACTAAAGCTGTTTTATCTGCATATCACAGTTTTAATAAGTTTTCCTCCAAATCTGATGTTGTGTTTTTCTTTATATAGTCCACCTTCTAGGATTATTTGCTCAGCACACAGATTGAACAATATGGTGAAAGAAAACAACCCTTATGCATGTTTTTCTTGATTTTAAACCAAACAGTATCCCTTTGTCTGAACAACTGCCTCTTGGTCTATGTACAGGTTCCTCATGAACACAATTAAGTGTTCTGAATCCCATTCTTCTCAATGCTATCCAAAATTTGTTGTGATCCACACGGCTGAATGACTTTGCATAGTTAATAAAATGCAGTTAAATATTTTTCTGCTATTATCTTCTTTAGCCAAGATCTGTCTAATATCAGCATTGATATCACTTATTTCCCACCCTCTTTTGAATTGGGCTTGAATTTCCAGCAGTCATGTCTATGTACTCCTGCAAATATTTTGAATGATCTCTCGTAAAACTTTACTTGCGTGTGATATTAATAACAGTTTTACATAATTTGTGCACACTATTTGATCAACTTTCTTTGGAATGGGCACTAACATAGATCTTTTCCAGAGGGTTGGCCAGATAGCTATCTTCCACATTTTTTGTCATAGACCAGTGGGCACTTTCATCATTGTTCCATTTATTGTAACATCTCAATTACTATTTCATCAATATCTCAGTGCAGCTTGGACTTTCTCTTTTAATACCATTGGTTCTTGATCATATACTAACTTCTGAAATGGTTAAACATTGAACAATTCAATTTGGTACAATGCCTCTGTGTATTATTTCCATCTTCTTTTGATGTATCATGCATTGTTTCATATTTTTCCTAAAGAATCCTTGAATATAGCAAGTCAAGGATTACTTCAGTAAATTTGTCAATTCTTTCAGCTTGAGGAATACTAAAAAATGTCCTTCCTTTTCAGTTTTCTAGCTCCAGGACTTTGCACATTTCACTGTAATAATTTGCCTTTTCAAACCACCCTTTATATTTTTCTTTTCAGCACTTTGATGTCATCATTTCTTCCATGCATTCTGTTGCTGTTGTTCAGTGCTGTTGAGTCAGTTCCGACCCACAGTGACCCTGTATAGGGTTTCCAAGGAGCAGCTGGTGAGTTTGAACCACCAACCTTGTGGATCAAACCAACCATTTAGTCCACAGCATTAACCCACAGTGCCACACCAGGACTCATCCATTTAGCTACTCTAATTTCAAGAGCAAGTTTCAGAGTCTCTTTTGACATCATTTTGGTGTGTTTTTTCATTGCTGAGGATTCAGCTTCAAATCATACTGACCTTATGTACAACATAATACAATGGTGCCTAATTCTGAGACAGCTATATGATCACTGGTATGTTTAAATCCATTGGATAATGTGGTTCAAATTTTTACAAGTAGTTACGTGCCAATAACTCTAGAAACTGGTCTTTTTTTAAAATGTGATATAAAACAGTGGTAATGTTACTAAAGGCAAAATGTGCCTTTAAACCTAATTCTTCCACTCTGTTGTTAATTTTGTCATATTAGACATCAGCTGTAAAGTGCCGTCAAGTGGGTTCAAACCGACCTTGCAGTCCAGTATTACAGTGTCACATGGACACTCTGGTCTTAACATTAATAAGAGTAAACAGTTGTTGAGTGCCGTCAAGTAGGTTTCAACTCATAGAGGCCTTTACAGGGTTTCCAAGGAGCAGCTGATGTGTTTGAACCACCATACTTGTGGTTCAAACCAACTTTGTAGTCCAGTACTTTGTCCTACAGCACCACACCACTACTTCAGAGTACATAGCTGTTGTTGTTGTTAAGTGCTCATGAGTCAGTTCTGACTCATAGTGACCCTGCATAGGGTTTACAAGGGGCAGCTGGTGGGTTTGAACTGCCAACCTTGTGGTTCAAAGTCCAGTGCTGATTTTACAGTGCCAAGAGTATATAAATATCTCATTCAACTGATATGGTAAAAGTACCAAGAGAGTGGAAGTTAGATGACCTGTGAAAAGGCAACACAGTTATCATGGATCAAATGTAAATATACAGATAAGTAATTTCAAAACACTATAGGAAAAGGAATGAATTCAATCTATCCCTCCAAAAAAATTATAGGATAAATTATATTAAGTTTTTTTTAAGGAATGAAGAACTATGTGTTGTTGTTGTGGTTGTTGTTAGGTGCCATCGAGTCGGTACAAACCCATAACAATCTTATGCACAGCAGAACGAAACACTGCCCAATCCTGGGCCAACCTCACAACTGTTGACACACTTGAGTCCATCGGTGCTGCCACTTGGCCAATCCATCTCATTGGGGGTCCTCCTCTTTTTCTCTGATCATCTACCTTACCAAACATGATATCCTTCTCTAGTGACTGGTACCTCTTTACAATATGTCTGAAATATGAGAGATGAAGTTTGGCCATCTTGGCCTCCAAGGAGCACTCTGGCTGCACTTCTTCCAAAACAGATCTATTGGTTCTTTTGGCAGCCCATAGCACTTTCACTATTCTCCTCCAACACCATAACTCAAAAGCATCAATTATTCTACGGTCTTCCTTACTCACTGTCCAGCTTTCACATGCATAAGAGGTTATTGAAAATACCATGGCTTGAGTCAGGCGCATTGTAGTTCTCAAGCCGACATCTTTGCTCTTCAACACTTTAAAAAGGTCTCGTGTAGCAGATTTGCCTAATGCAATACATCATTTGATTTCTTGACTGCCGCTTCCATGAGTGTTGATAGTTGATCCAAGAAGAATGAAGTCTGTGACAACTTCAACCTTTTCTCCATTGATAAGAATGTTGTTTATTGGTCTAGTGGTGAGGATTTTTGTTTTCTTGAAATTGAGATGTAATCCATACTGGAGGATGTCCTTTTTGATCTTCATCAGTAAATGTTTTAAGTCCTTTTCACTTTCAGCAAGCAAGGTTGTATCATCTGCATATCACAAGTTATTAATGAGTCTTCCTCCAAATCAGATGCCACATTTTTCTTCATATAACCCAGCTTCTTGGATTATTTGCTCAGCATACAGGTTGAATAAGTATGGTGAAAAATGAAACCTTGTTGCACACCCTTTTTAATTTTAAACCATTCAGTGTTCCCATGTTCTGTTCGAACAACTGCTTCTTGGTCCAGGTACAGATTCCTCATGAGCACAATTAAGTGTTCTGGAACACTCATACTTCGCAATGTTGTCCATAGTTTTTCATGATCCACACAATCGAAAGCCTCTGCATAGTCAATAAAGCACAGAAAAGAGAATATCTTTCTGATATTCTCTGCTTTCAGCCAAGATCCATCAGACATCAGCAATGATGTCCTTTGTTCCACAGCCTCTTCTGAATCTAGCTTGAACCTCTGGAAATTGTCTGTCAATGTTTGATTGTAGCTGTTTCTATATTACCTTTAGCAAAACTTTACTCGCATGAAATATCAAAGAGATTGTCCGATGATTTCTGCATTCTGTTGGGTCACCTCTTTTTGGAATGGGCACAATAAGAATCTCTTCCAATCAGTCGGCCAGATAACTGTCTTCCAAATTTCTTGGCAGAGATGAGTGAGCACCTCCTGTGCCGCCTCACTTTCTTGAAAGATTTCAATTTTTATTCCATCATTTCCTGGTGCCTTGTTCTTTACCAATTCCTTCAATGCATCTTGGACTTCCTCCTCCAGTAGCAGTGGCTCTTGATCATATGATACTTCTTGAAACAGTTGAACTAGGGAAGGACATCATTAAGAAAGAAAATTATAGACCAGTATCCTTCATGAACATAGATGCAAAAATTCTCAACCAACTACTAGCCAAAAGAATCCAGCAGCACATCAAAAAGATAATACATCATGATCAAGTGGGATTCATATCAGGGATGCAAGGATGATTCAATATCAAAAATACTATAAATGTAATCCACCATATAAATAAGAAAAAATAAAAGGACCACATGATTGCATCGATTGATGCAGAAAAAGCATTTGACAAAATCCATTCCTAATAAAAACACTCAACAAAATAGGAATTGATGGGAAATTCCTCAACATAATTAAGAGCTTATATACAAAACAGCCTACATCATTCTCAAAGGAGAGAAACTGAAAACCTTCCCTCTGTGAATGGGAACCAGACAAGGATGCCCTTTGTCACCAGTCATTTTCAATATTGTGCTGGAAGTCTTAGCCAGAGCTATACAGAAAGAAAGGGAAATTAAAGGCATCCAAATTGGCAAAGAGGAAGTAAACACTCTCTATATGCAGACAATATGGCCCTATACATAGAATATCCCAAAGACTCAGTAAAAAAGCTACTAGACCTCATTGGAAGATACAGTAAAGTGGCAGGATATAAGATCAACATACAAAATCAGTTGGATTCCTCTATAACAAAAATGACAGTGCTGAAAAGGACATTAGGAAAGCAATACCATTTACAATAGTCACCCAAAGAATGAAATACCTAGGAATAAATGTAACTAGAGAAACAAAGGAGCTACAAAAAGAAAACT
>NW_006408609.1:7466668-7483593 GCF_000296735.1 Chrysochloris asiatica | reverse complement strand
GAGATGGATTGGCCAGGTTGCAGCATTGATGGACTCAAGTGTGGCAGCGGTAGTGACGTTGGCCCAGGATCGGACATTGTTTCATTCTGCTGTGCATAGGATCGCTATGAGTCGGTGCGGAATCAATGGCGCCTACCAACAACAACATGTTGTTTCAAAAAGGTTGATGCAACATATAAGTCATTGTCTTTAGAAATTCTATCATAAATCTCCAGTGTTGTTTCTATCACCAAGTCTGTTGTTAAGTGCCGTCAAGTCAGTTCCAACCCATAGTGACCCTGTTCTAGTTATTGATCCTTCTTTGTTTCCAACTTTTGTATTCCAATCACCAATAATTATCTATTCATCTTGGTTGCATGTCTGATCAATTTTAGACTACAGAAATTTATAGAAATCTTCTGTTTCCTTACTTATGGCATTAAAGCCTGGTGTGTAAATTTCAACCATAATAATGGTCCTATTAACTGGTCTTCCTAGTAGACATATGGGTATTATCCTAACACTGACTGCAGTGTACTTCAGGGTAGATCTTGAAATATTCTTTTTGACAATGCCATTCCTTGTCAGTTTGCCATTCCTGGCATAGTAGACAATACTACTGTCTGATTCTAAATGCCAATAACTATGCATTTCACCTCACTGATGCCTAGAATATCTATCTTTATGCATTCCATTTCACTTTTTTATGATTCCATTTCCAATTTTCTTAGTTATACTTAATACATCCATGTTCTGATCAGTAATGTACGTGTGTAGTTGTTTTCTGTCATTTTCAGTCGTGCAATGCTCAGCAAATGAAGGTTCCAAACACTTTGCTCCATCCAATATAATGAGCAGCAGCTCATCTCCAGTCATATTTTGAGTGCCTTCTAACCTGAGGGGCTTATCTTCTGGCACTTTTATCAGACAACATTCAGTTGCTATTCATAAGATTTTCAACAGTGAATCTCTCAAAAGTGGAATGCTTCTTCCTCTTTCCTAGTCTATTCTTAGTCTGGAAGCCACGCTGAAACCTGTCGGCCATGAGTGACCTTGCTGGTATTTGAAATACTGGTGGCATAATTTCCAGTATCACAGCAACACACAAATCACCATAGGATGACAAACTTTTAGTCACGTGGTGGGTTGTTGTTGTTAGCTATTTCCAATTGGTTCCTAACTCAAGGAAACACTGCATACAACAAAACAAAAAGCTATATGGCATTAGCTGGAGTCCTGGTGTGGCACTGTGGGTTAATGCACCAGACTATAAAGCCATTTAAACTGCAAGGTTGGCAGTTCAAGCTCACCAGCTGCTCCTCGGAAACCCTATACAGGGTCGCTATGGGTTGGAACTGACTCAATGGCACTTTAGCAACAAGTGGGATCCATTGGGTTTTCAATCTCTAGTTCTCAGGATTAAATTCCACAGCTTTTCTTCCTACTCAGTCTTACCTAGAAGCTTTACTGAAACCTTCTCAACACTTTAACGACATGCAACACTTCACTGGCAGATGGTGGTGCACAAGATGCACTGGCCAGAAATGAAACCCTGGTCGTTCACATGGGAAATATGAATTCTACCGCTGAACCACCACTGCCCTATAAATTTAAATATTAGTCAAGGCAAAGGGTGATACATCAATATTAAAAATATTACACAATTTCTAAAACAAATGACAACATATTTCACTCTTTGGAATATTGTCTTTTGTTAGCATGGATAACTCAGAGTAGATTTTAAATATTTGCATGACAAGTGAACTTTAATGGAGAAGAAGAAAATGGTTACAAATAAATACTGACATACAAAATTAACAGAAACCAGTGCCCAAAGGTTTAAACATTCCAGGAGTAAGGGAGGGATGGGAAGAAGTGGGTTGAACAGTAGTTAAGAAGGAAATAAATGTTGAGAAAATCCTAAAGAAAGTTCAGACAGAAATTTTAGGTGAGAAAATTGAGTTTTACTAATTTCCACCCTACAAATTTGCAATCTACTACCTTTAGGCACCTTTGTGGTCAACGAATAATATTAACCTAGCTTGCTAAATTAAACTGCCAATTCTAAAGTAAAGTAAAAAGGCATATGGTTCTGGCAAAGATCTTTCTTTTTTTCCTAGGGTTTGTTTAGACCCTGTGTGGTGTTGTGGGTTAATGCACTGGACTGTAAAGTCTGTTTGAACTGCAAGGACAGTGGTTCAAGCTCCCCAGCTGCTCCCAGGTAAGCCTAGATATGGTCACTATGAGTTGTAACTGACTTGGCAGCACTTAAACAGCAGTGTATTTTACTGTCCTTTAAAGGATCCCTTTACATATAACGCTTTACTTTTCAAAGAAATTTAGTTTCATTGTATATGTGAACTGTAATATTCATATATAGCTATAATATTCATTTAACAGTTTGATGGCTAAACTTGAGTTACTAACAAAAGCCAGGATTAGAGCAAGGTCCCTTGATTCTGAAATCTGTGTTTTCTTTTTTATTTGGTTTCCTTGTTAAAGCTTCAGAATTACTTGTATTAAGGACAATTTCTAAGTCATGTCTTTGTAAAGTGAAGCTGCAGAAACATTTCCCTTCTTCCTAAGCACATGACCCTATTGTGGAAGAAGCACGTATCTGTGGGAGGAACAGGCACTGTGGCGTGTGCAGTTTCTGATTCTGCACCAGACCTCAGTATCCCAGCACCAAGTCAGTTCATGCCCAGAATATTTTTTATTCAGAATAGCTCTTGTGGGTTCTAATACTTACCTATTGGTTGTAGAATTGTACCCCAATGTTTACACCTTTAGCAATGCCAAGTTAATTTATCCTCCTCTAGGAAGTACGCCTTTTTTTCTACTCTGGCTGCCACCCAGGAAGAGATGGTGATGGCTCATTTTCACACCACCCTGGGAACTAATTTAACTCTCACGATTGAATGTGTGCTGTTACTTTTAAAACAAGCCTTTAAGAGGTCCACTTTTCAGGGTCAGAAGAGTTCGCACCACAGTTTCTCAGTCCAGCCACCCAGAAGCCAGAAGACCAGTCCCGTCCCGCCTCTCCCACCCAGGACCAATGAGCTTTACCTGCGTCTTTCGTCCCCCAGAGACCGGCTTGTAGCCGCAGCGTCCATTCCACCTCCAGGAACTGGGAAACATGGTAGGCACTGGCGTCTTGCCACCGGAGGCGGAGAAAGTCTCTGCTTCTGTGGCCTCTTCTGGCTTCCGCAGGGGACTGTCGGCATGCACCTAGAAGGCAGAAGGACTTGGGCTTCCAGGGCCACCCTGGCAACTGCTGGGCCACCCATAAAAGAGCGCCTGGGCTGGAGGGGAAGAAGGGGAGTGGAAAGAGGAGGAGAAAATGAGAGCCACACCTTAGCAGGAAGTTTGCTTTTGACAAACAATTCTCAAGCCCTGTCTTTTTTCAATCACTGCATAAATTGCAAAAGGTGATCTTCTTTTAAGACAGACCTTCGAATAATCGATATATTTTAATCACGGTGTTGGGGAAGAATATTGAAAGTACCATGGACTGCCAAAAGAAAATTCAAACGTGTTGGAAGAAGTACAACCAGAAGGCTCCTTGGAAGCCAGGAGAGCGAGCTTTCTCTCACATACTTTGGACTTCTTATCAGGAGGGCGTTCCTAAGAAAGGACATCATACTTGGTACAGTAGAGGGACAACGGAAAAAAAAGAAGACACTCTCCCACCCCGAACCCCGTCCCCAAGGTGATGAATTGATACAATTGCTGCAACAATGGACTCAAACATGACCACAGTTGTGACAATCATGCAGAACCTGGTAGTTTCGTTCTGCGTGCATAGAGGAGCTATGAGTCCCATCCGACTCCGAAGCACCTAACAATAACAACAAAACAATTGTCAACTTTTCAATTTTCCAGATTGCCCTGTTAGAAAATCTGTATTATCTCAATAACAAAAGCACACAATTATAATTCCTTCTCTTAAGACATTCATATGTTTGCAAAGTGTACTCTGATCCCTGCTGTTGTGTACACTGGAGTGGATTCCTGACTCAGTGACTTAACTGGTCCTGGAACCAACTCGGTGGGCCCTGAACAGCAACACTTCACTAGGACTCCTGGTATGGGGCTATAGGATCTGCATTGAACTGTGAACCATAAGGTCGGCAGTTCAAACCCACCAGCTGCTCCTCGGAAACCCTATAAAGGGTCGCTAAAAGTCCTGGTGTGCTGCTGTGGATTAATGCACTGGGCTGTGAAGTTTGAACAGTAAGGTGAGGGTTTCAAGCTCACCAACCGCTCCTCGGAAACCCTATAAAGGGTCGCTAAAAGTCCTGGTGTGCTGCTGTGGATTAATGCACTGGGCTGTGAAGTTTGAACAGTAAGGTGAGGGTTTCAAGCTCACCAACCGCTCCTCGGAAACCCTATACAGGGTCGCTATGGGTTGGAACCTATTCGATGGCACTTAACAATAATAACAACAAAGCATCGGAACCTACTCAAACAACAACAGACTATTAATAAGTTTCAGGATTTTGCAGAGGGAATTTTATTGCAATGCCATTCACATTTTAAAAGTCTCCTTAGTATTGGAAGGGACTCCTGGTGTGACACTGTAGGATCAACACTGCCTTGTGAGCCCGAAGGTCAGCAGTTCAAACCCACCAGCTGCTCCTTAGAAACCCTAAACAGGGTCGCTATGCACTGGAACCAATTTAACGTCATTTAACAACAAGTATTGAAAGACTATACTAATCTGTTGAATCTAAGATTTACTCTTTAAATTAGTAATAAAGCAATATAATGTATTAGCAACTTCATAGTAATTAGAACTAGCAAAGAACTAAATGCTACACTTGACACATAAAGAGAAATATGGAAATTGAGATACTTTGTTTTTTAATAAATATTGCAACTGCTAATCTTGAGGAAACTGGTTTCCTAAAGTCATCAATAAGTAAAACAATAGCCTGGTAAGTATAAAGACCATTTGCCTTAGGCAGTGGGCTCTTTGAAAAATTAACTACAGCAGTGGGCAGATGTGAACCACAAGGTCTGCGGTTCAAACTCACCAGCCACTTCTTTGAAATTCTATGCAAAGTCTGGATTTGGAATGGACTCAACGGCACTTAACAACATTCAGTTTTGAGAAAAGGAAACTGTAGGATCTGACTTGTTGCATTGTTGTTAAATGCGGTCAAGTGGGTTCTGACTCATAACGACCCTATGTAGGGTTTCCAAGGAGCAGCTGGTGAGCTTGAACCACCGGAGTTGAGGTTCAAACTGACCTTGTAGTCCTGTGCATTAACCCACAGTGCCACACCAGGGCTCCAGGATCTGACTAGCAGCTGTGTTTTAGGGTAAATTGATAGTATATAAAAACATTGTCCTCGTCCTGTTTCCATAGCAATGGGGTATAAGAATATTTGGAAGTTCTTTAATCTTTAGAAATGATTTACTTTACAAACCATATACTAAATAAACTTTAATCAATTTCTATTATTGTCTGTCATGAATTAAATTGTGTCCCCACAAAATCTGTGTCCACTGGCTAGCCATGATTCTCAGGGATTTAGCAGTTGTGTAATTAAGTAATCATCTCCCATGATGTGCTCTGTTGTGATCAACCAATCAGTCATAACTCAGGCCATAGCCCTTCATCAATGTCAGGGGAGTTTCCCTGGGATGTGGCCTGCAACATCTTTTCTCTTTCAAGAGATAGGAAAGCAAGCAGAGAAGGAAGGACCTACCACCCCAGAGGGAAGAGTCAGAGTGGAGGGTCTCTTTTGGACCCAGGGAACCCCACACTGAGAACTCCTAGACCTAGGGAAGATTGATGCCAAAGCAGATGGATGTTTACAAGAAATCTTGAGCACACAGATGCTAAAAGGAGACTTCATCTAAAGTCAACACACAGAGAAAGTCTTCCCCCAAAGCAGGCATCCTGAATTCAGACTTCTAGTTTCTTAAACTGTGAGAGAATGAACTTCTGTTTGTGAAAGTCACCACTTTTGGTATTTCTGCACTAGATATCATTTAGCACTAGATATCTAAGATATTGGCTTAATATGAGTTTTGTTTTAACAAATATGTGTCTTGGGTTTCATAATGCATTTGGCTATAGTTTATTTAGAGCCTGAAACAACAGAAGGAATAATTTTTGGAATTCTGATTAATGGGGATAAAAGTAAGACAATGTAATAATCTTATAAGGATAAACACCAATGGAGAGGACAGGGATGGGCAACTTGGACATTGGCTACCCAGAATGGGGGGAGGGGGGGCTACAGAGGTAAGAAGTGACTGATTACAAGCTTTCAGAGGGAACCTAGATTCAGAGGGCATGGTTGTTGTTGTTGTTGTCAGGTGCCATCGAGTCGAAACCGACTTATACCGTTGCCACACTTGAGTCCATCAATGCTGCCACCTGGCTGATCCATCTCATTGGGGGTCTTCCTCTTTTTCTCCAACCCTCCATCTTACCAAGCATGACATCCTTCTCTAGTGACTGTTCCCTCCTAACAATAGGTCCAAAGTAAAAGAGACGAAGTTTAGCCATCTTGGCCTCTAAGGAGCACTCTGGCTGCACTTCTTCCAAAACAGATCTATTGGTTCTTTTGGCAGTCCATGGCACTTTTACTATTCTCCTCCAACACCACTTTCAAAGGCATCAATTCTACGATCTTCCTTATTCATTCTCCAGCTTTCGCATCCATATGAGGTTATTGAAAATACCATGGGCTTGACTCAGGAGCACCTTAGTCCCCAAGCTGACATCTTTGCTCTTCAACACTTTAAAAAGTTCCTGGGTAGCATGTTTGCCTAATGCAATACAAGAAGCTGAGTTCTATGAAGAAAAACAAGGCATCAGGATTGGAGGAAGACTCATTAACACCCTGTGATATGCAGATGATACAACCTTGTTTGCTGAAAGTGAAGAGGACTTAAAACATTTTCTTATGAATATCAAAGAGAGGGCATGGAGCAAGGTAGAATTTCCACTGAGTAGGATCCATTTTGCCTAGTCAGGGCTGATGAAAGGAGATGCAGATAGGTCTCTTGCAATACAATAGTGAATAATTGTTATCAGGACTGATTGTAAGGGCTGGAAATGTAAATGTGGATATTTTGTGGGAAAGGGAGGGGAGTGATTAACCTTGCAGTCTAGGAGAGGAGGTGGTCCATGGGACCATCAAAGGAGAAGAGCAGTGAATGCAACCCTACCCAGAGAAGCAGTGATGACAGGGATGGAGACAGAGATGATGACATGGGGAGATGGAGTGGCTGGGGACTTTGAACCTGGAGAGAAAGAGAGGCGGTGTGCCGATAACAGGGGCAGGCTTGCGGGGTGTATCCTTTGGTTGATCAATGATGCATGGAAGGAATTATAACCATGGCAAGGAAACAATATAGGACAGAATCAATGTGAAGCTGATGTCCTCCCATATAAACTATCATATAATTCACAATAAAGCATTACCAAAAAAAAAAAGGAAAAGTACTAAGGAACATTGAGCCTGCTTTGTGAGATTGGCATTAGAGGGAAATGGATAGGATTGAGATTTAGGACAGGAGAAGGCCAGGTTTCTGGCTCAAACGTAACAACTAGAAAATTTTGGCCCTGATCGTGGAATGAGTCAAACTGTGAGGAAACAGACATTTTCTATATGAGGATAAAGATCAGAACACACCTCATGTAATTAAAGCCCCGGGGAATGTTTAAATTTTTTTTTTGTTTTTCCTTTTCTCTTTACATCATTTTTGTCTACCACTATACCAACATGAAATTGCATAGTTAATTTTTAAATTAGCAATTCTGTGAGAAATTAAGGTCAGGGTTTAGGACTTTGTTTCAATTCCTTTGAACTTTCCACAAATGCAAGTGCCAATTTGGGGAGATATCATATTCATCACACTTAGACTGAAAGGCCCTCTCCCTATCTGCAAATTTAAACTGTGGGTTACCTATCAATTGCCAATTAGTTCTATTGAGGTGGCTTGTGTGTTACTGGAAGCTATGCCACTGGTATTCTAATTATCATAGTGTCACCCACGCTGGACACGTTTCAGTGGAGCTTCCAGATAAAGAACAAACAAAGTATGGAGAAAGAGAAGTGGACCACTTCTGAAGGGTTAGCCAATGAAAACCATATGAACAGCAACAGAATATTGCCTGATACATAGTGGTTACGAATTGGGCTGCGAACCTTAAGGTCAGCGGTTCGAAACTACCAGCTGCACCGTGGGAGAAAGATGAGGCTTTCTACTCCCGTAAAGATTTACACCCTCGGAAACCCTACACAGGGTCGCTATGGGTCGGAACCGACTCGATGGCACATAACAACAACAACAACAACAGTGCCAGAAGATTAACCCCTGAAGTTAGTAAGAACTCAAATACCACTGGGGCAGAGCTTCCGCCTCAAAGTAGAGTTGCCTTTCATGATGTGGATGGAACAAAGATATAAGTTTGAGAACTAAGGTATACCTGATCCAAGCCATGGTATTTTAATTCACTTCATATAAATGCAAAAGGTGGACAATGAACAAGTAAGACTATAGAATAGTCAGTGCACTTGAATTATGGTTTTGGAGGTGAATTCTGACAGTACAATAGACTGCCAAAAGGAAAAAAACAAATCTGTCTTGGAAGAAGTGCATCCAGAATGCCCCTTGGAAGCATGGATGATGAGATGTCATTTCACATACTTTGGACATGTTAATTAAGAGGATCTTTACAAGTCCTGTAGGCATTGCAGCTCACCTTTTCTTGTTGAGGAGAACCCCATGGAACAGGGTCAGAATTCCTGTAGCTGATTAGTTAAGACTCAGAGAAAAAGCTGCCTGTTTTTCTTCAGCTATCTGAGTGTAAAAATTAAGTGAGAGCCATGTCTGACTTTCCCTGGCTTCAAAAGGGAGAGAGAGAATCAAACTGAAAATCAGTTCAAGGCTAATTCCCTTAAAGTGGAGGCCAGACATGCTTGCGCCCTACAAGTTCTTTACCCTATTCTGACACCAACCATCTCTCCCACAGCACTCTCTGCTTCACATCTGGGTCTGATAATCCATTGCAATGACCATAGAGTACTCATACAATATTTAGGATTATGGGATTTATGAAGGAACTGAACAGGGTACAATTCAGGATCAAAACCAAGTCAGGATACAGCAGTTCTTTAGTTAGGAACACCTCTTGTCTGCCATACTTCAGGCATGCCTCACTCTTGTCTTCAGCCTCTCAGCTCTATGACCCCTTGGCCTATGCCTCAGTCCATTGGCCTAGAGCCCATAGCTGTTCCGTCTTTTCATGCAACCACCTCTGCTGTCGCCGTTTGTGCAGATAAGGATCTCATGCTCCACTCATGCTCTTCCTTCTGGATGGTTCTGGATTGTCACTCCTGCTCCTGAGATGATTCTTTTTAAAACTAGCAGGATGGCAAAACTAGCCAATCCCAGCTTTGAGTCCTGTATATCTTATTTGCAATGTCATTTTGAACCACAAGGTCAGTGGTTCAAATCCACCAGCCACTCCTCAGAATCGACTCAATGGCACTTAGCAACAGCAACACTCAATCACATGGTAGGAATTAAGAAGGCATTGGATAGAAACACCATGGTAAATTCAAGGTACCACACTCAACTTATAGCTGTTACCATGGTAGAATTTTTTTTTTCAAGACAACGGGCAGCCTATATCTTTGAGGAGATGCAATTTTTATTGTTCTTGCTTTTGAGCTTATGCAAAAGTTAAGAGTACTATTCAGCTCATGGTGCACTCTCACTATTATTTTATGAAGAACCACTGTATTTATTTTATTTCTATTACCTCACATTATTTTTCAATTTTTCTCTACTGTAAGTCATTTATATGAAGTAACTATATATATATATATTTTTTTTTTTTTTAATTACACCAATCATTCCTCCCACTGTCCTCTCTACTCAGTTAGGTTCAATAATTTATTGCAATGGTCACACAGAACTCAGACACCATATTCGTAGCTATGGATTTATTAGGAAAGTTAAAAGGTTACAATGCAGGATCAGAAAATGCTCAGGGCACAATTCTTTCAGTTAGAACTGCCTCTCCTTAGCCTGCCTCTCACTGTCTTATCAATGTTACAAAGATCTTTTAGGACTGCTGATAAATGTTCACAAGGCACATCACTCTACTATAAGCCTCAATTTGAAGGTGCTCAGCTCTAGCTCTGTGGACCAGCAAACCTAGCTTGGAGCATCCTTACTCTGCAAGTAACCCTTCTACTGAAAGTCACTCAGTTTACTTGCTCTATTAGCAAGTAGGAAGACCACTGCTCTGTCTTGCATTCTGACTCTTGGCTTGCTCCTCTGTCGTTTCTCTGTTGGCACAACTTTCTGTCCCTGAATCAAGAAGGTTCAATGTGCAGGGGATCTTGGAGTCCAAAGGATGCACTCCACTCCTGGTTCTTCTTTGATGGTCCTGGGATCCCCCCTTCTGCTTCTGATATGGCTCATTTTATACCCGTGTTAGAGTTCCAAGTCTTTACCATCACAATTAACTGTCAATATTCATCACAACTTAATTACTTCATCCTATCAGTACCTTCTCTCACTTTCTCTCCTTTAGACCCATCAGGAAAAAAAAAAAAAAAAGTCATTTAGTGGAAGTTACAAACACTAATGCTAAAAGAGACATATTAAATAATTAACTGCACCACAATATTGTTCCAATCCAACTTTATTGAGACATTCTTTTTGTCCTTGGACAATGTATGGTGTTGTTTTATATGATTAAAAAATGATACAAGTGTCATTTTCCTTTAAAGTAATTGCAATATGATTTCCTGCATTCTTTTTTAAATTAAATATTCATTGAAGGGGATCATGTTAGTCTGTACAGTCCAACTCACTTATTCCTAAACATTCCATGGTATTTGTTTCTATGGAATATCATTAAATTTTTTTTGTATTATAGCTTGGTTGAAACTTTACAGAGCAAATTCATTTTGAATTAAACAATTGGTAGACATTCTGTTTAGTGACATTGGTTACAATCCCTCAATGTAACAGCACTCTTCTCATTTGTTCCCCAACCTCCCTATTTCCTACTTCCCCACTCTTTCATTGATGCCCTTTCATCTCATATGCTTGACTGTACTGAGGAGTACGTTTCTTCCTGAGGTTATTATTTATTATTATTTTTAAGTCTGCGTATCGTTTGGTTGAAAGTTGATCCTCAGTTCCAGGCTTGAAGACTGTCTAATGGCCACAGTCAGAGGTTCCTATATTCTCTTAGTCATGTAAGTCTGGTCTTTTTTACGATTTTGAATTTTGTTCTGCCTTTTTTTTTTTCTCCCTCACTGTTCAGGACCTTATATTGTGGTACTGAAGAGAGCTGTTGGTAGTGGGACCTAGGCATCATCTAGTTCTTTCTTTCTCAGAGTAGTGGAGCTTATGATAATGTGGGTCATAAGTCCTTTGTGCTAATTGATACCTTGGATTTTCAGGTTCTTTACTCTTCTTTAATCCAAATGAGAAGAGACCAATAGTTGTGTTTTAGATAACTAGTCACAAGCTTTGAAAGACCCCAATTCTATTCACCAAAACAGAATGTAAAGCATTGTACTTTTGGATTATACTGTTCCAATTGACCCAGATGTCCACCAAAACTGTGGTCCTAAAACCAATCCCAGTGATTCATTCCCTCAAGTTATTTGGTTATGACTAACAACATAAACAGTAACATCAGCAAAAATAGTCAGAGAAACTTAAAATATTGATAAGCTACCAGACCATTTAGTGGATAACTTTAGGTGCTGTTGAGTTGGTTCCAACACATTTCACTCAAAAGAGCGGAATATTGCTCCGTCCTGGGCCATCCTCACAATCATCACTCTTTGAGCCCCATTGTTGCAGCCACTGCTTCCATCCATTTACTTGAGGGACTTCCTCTTTTTCTCTGACCCTTTAATTATCCAAGCATGATGGCCTTCTCCAGAGACTGATACCTATTGATAACATGACCAATATATGTGAGTTGAAGCATAACCATCCTTGATTTCAGGGAGCATTCTAGCGGTACTTCCAAGAAACATGTGTTCATTATTCTGGCAATCATAATATATTCCATATTTTTTGCCAACACCATAGTTCAAAGGCATCAATTCTTCTTGGATCTCTCCTTTTCATCATCCATCTTTCACATGCATATGAGGTGATCGAGACTACTATGGCTTGGGTATAATACATGTAGGTCCTCAAAGTGACACCTTTGCTTTTGAATACTTTAAAGAGGTATTGCTTTTGAAAACTATTTCATAGGCATTGATTGTGGATCCAAAATAAAATGAAATCTTAGACAATTTCAATATTTGCTCCACTTATGATTTTGCTTATTGGTTTGGTTGTATAATGAATTTAAAGAATTCTATCAACTTATTCAGTCTGAAATTGATGGAACATGTCATCAAGATGTATTGATAATTACTGGTGATTGGAATATAAAGGTTGGAAAAAGAGGAAAGATCAGTCATTGGAAAATATGGTTTTCATGATAGGAATAATGCTGGAAATGATATGATAGAATTTTACAAGACCAATGATTTCTTCATTGCAAATAACTTTCTTAAACAACATAAAAGAAAATTATACACATGGACCTTACCAGATGGAATATACAAAAATCATATTGACTACATCTGTGGAAAGAGAAGGTGGAAAAGCTCCATATCATCAGCCAAAACAAAGCCAAGAACAGATTAAAACAGACTATCTTGCTCATATGCAAATTCAGGCTGAAGCTGAAGAAAATTAAAACAAGTCCATGAAAGACAAAACATGACTTGAACATATCGCAACTGAATTGAGAGACCAGCTCAAGAACAGATTTACTGAATTAGACACTAATGACTGAAGACCAGAAGAGTTGTTTGTTGTTGTTGTTGTTGTCAGGTGCCATCGAGTCAGAACCGACTCATAGCGACCCCATGCACAGCAGAATGAAACAATGTCCAATCCTGGGCCAACCTCACTACCGCTGCCACACTTGATGCCATCAATGATGCCTCCTGGCTGATCCATCTCATTGGGGGTCTTCCTCTTTCTCTCTGACCCTCCATCTTACCCAGCATGACATCCTTCTCCAGCGACTGTTCCCTCCTGACAACATGTCCAAAGTATGAGAGACGAAGCTTAGCCATCCTGGCCTCCAAGGAGCACTCTGGCTACACTTCCTCCAAAACAGATCTATTGGTTCTCTTGGCAGTCTATGGCACTTTCAGTATTCTCCTCCAACACCACAACTCAAAGGCATCAATTCTTCTATGATCTTCCTTATTCACTGTCCAGCTTTTGCATTCATATGAGGTTATTGAAAATACCATGGCTTGGGTCAGGTGCACCTTAGTCCTCAAGGTGACATCTCTGCTCTTCAACACTTTAAAAAGATTCTGTGCAACAGATTTGCCCAATGCAATACGTCCTTTGATCTCTTGACTGCTGCTTCCACGAGTGTTGATAGTTGATCCAAGAAGAATGAAGTCCTTGACAACTTCAATCTTTTCTCCATTGATAAGAATGTTGTTTATTGGTCCAGTGGTGAGGATTTTTGTTTTCCTGACATTGAGATGCAACCCATACCGAAGACTGTGTTCTTTGATCTTCATCAGTAAACGTTTCAAGTCATCTTCACTTTCAGCAAGTAAGGTTGTATCATCTGCATATCGCAGGTTATTAATGAGCCTTCCTCCAATCCTGACGCCACGTTTTTCTTCATAGAACCCAGATTCTCATATTATTTGCTCAGCATACAGGCTGAATAAATATAGTGAAAGAACACAACCTTGTCGCACACCTTTCCCAATTTTAAAACATTAAGTGTTCCCATGCTCTGTTCGAACAACTACTTCTTGGTCCAGGTACAGATTCCTCAGAAGTACAATTAAGTGTTCTGGAATACTCATACTTCGTAATGTTGTCCATAGCTTGTCATGATCCACACAATTGAAAGCCTTTGCGTAGTCAATAAAGCATAGGTAAACATCTTTCTGATATTCTCTGCTTTCAGCCAAGATCCACCGGACATCAGCAATGATATCCCTTGTAGATGACATGAAAAACATCATTCAAGAAGAAAGCAAAAAGTCATTAAGAAGACAAAAAAGAAGGAAAAGACCAAAATGAATATTAGAAGAGACTCAGAAACTTGCTCTACAGTATAGAGATGCTAAAGCAAATGAAAGAAGTGAGGAGGTACAAGAGCTTGACAAAACCAAAAGAGAAATCATGCTCAGTATTTCTCAAGCTGAAAGAATGGAAACAAAAATTCATGCCTCAATTTGTGATATTGAAGGATTATTGAGCAAATATTGAATTGTGGAGAGAACATAAAAAGAAAAGGGAAGGAATACACAGTCACTGTACCAAAAGGAAATTGCCAATGTTCAACCATTTCAAGAGATAGTATATGATCAACAGTCAATGATACTGAAGTAAGATGTCCAAGGTGCACTGAAGACATTGTCAAAACAACAAAGCTCCAGGGATTGATGGAATACAAACTGAAACCTTTCAAAAAACTGAAGCAGCACTGGCGGCACTTACTTATCTGTGCTAAGAAATTTGGAAGACAGTGACCTAGCCACTTGATTGGATGAGATACATATTTGGGCCAACTCCAAAGAGTGGTGACCCAACAGAATGTGGAAATCATCAGACATTATCATTAATATCACACGCAAGTAAAATTTTGCTAAATATAATTCAACAATGACTTCAGCAGTACATTGAGAAGTAACTTCCAGGGGTTCAGGCCAGATTCAGAGGAGAACTTTGAACTTTTTTTACTTTTAACTTTTATTTGGCAAAGCAGCACTGTATAAACTGTTCCATAACTAATACACAGCTCACACAGCATGTTAAATTCATATACATTATCAGCAGCAAGTGAGAAACAGAAACAATACTGAGCTACAAGTCTCCTATAATTTTTAAAAAAAGAAAGGAAGAACTATGTCGGAGATGTACAATCAGAACAGCAAAGTGGTTGAGAGGACATCACCTGCTATCTGAAGTTTTAATATCTACAAATGCTTAGTTTTAAGGTAACAAAGTGGCTGATTGTATCTACAATGTGCTAGTCTATGACACCACATCAAAGCTTTGAAAGGGAAGCCCATGTCTTAGTAGCATCTACCAGACACAACCACATACAAAGAGTCTTAACTGTGAATGGTAGTGTTATCAGATGCACAAAAGCAACTTGATAAATTAATATCAGAAGAGAGTTAAACATTTAAGAAAAGAAAAACCACTCCTCAAAATCAGAATTCACAAACTAAGTTTTTCATTTTGTAGAACTGCTTCTTTTAATATTTTAAAGTAAAATGTGGGCATGTTGAAGTAACAATACACAAATTTATACTTTGCATCCTTCCTCTACCTATTTGGCTTTGTGCCTCTTAAAGAATTAGAAACACTATAAAGCCACGCATTTTCAAGCTTAAAATAATAGTATTACAGAGTCCAAAACCAGCTGTGATGCTGTTGGTTTTCAAAAAGCTGAGGACTGATGTGAGCAATCCACTGTGACATGCACTGGCCAAGATGATGTTGTTCTTACAGTTCATCCCTGGACCACTGCTTTTCTTTATCTGTTAAAGGCACGTATATCACCCCCATCAGAGGCTTCATTTTGGCGCTGCCATCTTGTAGCTTGTCGTACTGCTCCAACATTTGGTTTCCACCTGCGGGACTGGCCGGTAATATCAATCTTCCACCAGGCTTTAACTGATCTATTAGTGCCTGGGGCACAACTGGGGCTGTGGCTCCTACATGGATAGCATCACACGAAGCTTCAGCAGCATAGCGCATTCTTCCATCTCCCACAACCAGCTGCACTCTCCCTGAAGACAAAAGCAGTGGATCATCCTTTCTGACATTATTTACTGAGTCATCTACTAACTCCTTAATGTGTTCAATTCCTATGACTTCCCCACTAGATCATTGTTGATATCAGATAGATCTTGGCTGAAAGCAGAAAATACCAGAAAGATACCTACCTGTACTTTACTGACTATGCAAATGCTTTCAATTGTGTGACTCATGACAAGCTATGGACAGCACTGCAGAAAATGATCATCAGGGAAGGAAGACTCAACTGTGTTCATGAGGAACCTTTTCGTAGACCAAGAGGCAGTTGTTTGAATGGAACAAAAGAACACTGAATGGTTTAAAATTAGGAAAGGTGTGTGCCAGGATTATATTCTATCATCATACTTATTCAATGTGTGCGCTGAGCAGATAATTTGAGAAAATGAAGAAAAACGTGGTATCAGGGTTGCAGAAAAATTCATGAACAAACTGCAACATGCAGTTTATACAACCTTACTTGGTCTGTAGCTATGCTAAGTGTTGTGGAGTTGGCTCAGATTCATAACAACCCTTTATAGGATTTCCGAGGAGCTGCTAGTGAGCTTGAACTACCGACCTTGCAGCTCGAACTGACCTTGCAGTCCAGCGCATTAGCATGCAGAGCCCCACCTGGACTCTCTCTCACTCTCTTTCTCACTCTCTCTCTCTCTCTCTCACTTCTATCTTATCTATCTATGTAATCCATACTGAAGGTGATAATCTTTCATCATCATCAAAGTGCTTCAAGTTTTCTTCGCTTTTATTAAGCAAGGTTGTGTCACCTACATATTGCAGGTTGTTAATGAGTTTTCCTCCAATTCTCTTATCTCATCCTTCTTCATATAGTCCAGCTTCTTGGATTATTTGCTCAGCATATAGAGTGGGTTTGTATAGTGAAAGGCTACAACCCTGACACACATCTCTTCTGATTTTAAACTATATAATATTCCCTTATTTTGTTCAAATGACACCTTTTGATCTATGTACGGGTTCCACATGCACCCAATTTAGTGTTTTTGAATATCTATTCTTCTCAGTGTTAGCCATAATCTATTAAGACCCACACAGTCGGATGCCTTTTCATAGTCAATAAA
>NW_006408609.1:7459447-7466568 GCF_000296735.1 Chrysochloris asiatica | reverse complement strand
TTGATGTACTGCTGCAACTGTGTGGTGTATACTAATATTCCAAAATTCCATTTCTTTTTTATAAGAAAACCTGACTTTTCCAAGTGACAGAGTCAGTGTTTATTTTTATAAGCATGTTTATCCAAGTTTATAAACTATCTGTTTTTTTTATTTCAGTCATTTTATCATGTAAAAATGATGTTCTATGAAAAAAATGGTTAATTCAGCTTGTAACTCAAGTAATTATACAAGAAGTTTTTTTTCAGGATAAGCATCATTATGCAGAAGAAATGTTTTAGCTGAATTTTCTATCTAATTACACAATATATTAAAAAGTCAGACTCAAGAATTAAAAATTTTAAATGTGTGCATACATGCACATACATGTATTAATTTACTATGAATACATGATGGTAAAACAATACCATAACTGCTAGTACTTGATGCCTCTACTTTGATTCTTTCTACAAAGTCACTAAGTGTATCCATTATTGCTTTTTAACTATCAGTGCAAGTATCAACTTGATGACAAACACACTTTAAAAGACAAGGCAATAACGCATTTGCTCATGGTACATAATAAAACCATCATCTAAGAAACTTCTTTAAAAGCTCTGTATTACCCAATGCCGTTGTCTTGATTAGATGCATAGAGACTCTGTAGGACAGAGTAGAATTGTTCCTTAGGGTTTTCAAGATTGTAAATCTTTACTGGAGTTTATAACCTCATATTTCTCCTGAGGAGGGACTGGTGCATTTGAACTAATGACATTTCAATAAACAGGCTAATGCTTAATCCAGTGCAGCTCCAGAACTTCCAAAGTCTACAACAGAAGGAAAGTTATGTTTGAATCTAAGAAAGTTTGTTGATTATTTTCCCATTTGCTTATTATGTGCTCAGAAAGAAGTGATGACAAACAAAAAGGAGCTAAAGTTGTATCTGAAGTAGCCATTAAGATTTGGAAAGGCCATAAATGTAAGGGAAAGAATTATGTTTAGAGATTAAATTATGTTATAGATAATATATTTAAGTATATAAGATCCCCTGTAGGAAGTCTGTTGTGGTTGTGGTAAAGTGCTGTCAAGTCGACTACGACTCATAGGATTTCTGAGGAGCCGACATTGCATGCAGTTCAATGTGACCTTGAGATTGAGTGTTTATCATACAACACCACACCAGGACTCCAGGAACTCTATGAGAACAGTAATGTTAGTACTTCAAGATAGAAATGCCATCTTGGT
Source organism: Chrysochloris asiatica (assembly GCF_000296735.1). NCBI lineage: Eukaryota > Metazoa > Chordata > Mammalia > Afrosoricida > Chrysochloridae > Chrysochloris > Chrysochloris asiatica. The sequence continues at coordinate 7,465,347 of NW_006408609.1, read as the reverse complement.
TTCTAGAATATTATCTTGGACAATAAGGTATAAGGTACGAGGCATACATTGGACATAAACTACTTTAATATATTACATTAAGCAAAATCATTGTATAAAATTTGTAGAATTAAAAATAATATCAACTGAAAAATCATCTCTCAACATCCTTTTTTAACTGTATGTAATGCAACAAACCATTAAATAACTCACTAATAGTCAAAGATCAGTACAATTTAATGATGGTAATGCTGTAAACTATGGTAAACAAATGAGAAATTGTCTTTATTTAAATGAACAGGTGATATCCTAGCAAACAGAAGTAGAGACAAGGAAACCAACATTCATTAAATGTAAATTTACAACTGAATTTTAAATAATTGATTCATAGTCTATCGCAAGGAAATAAACAGAAATGAATTCAAATAGTTTATTGATAAACATTTCATTGTATTATTATTTATAATAGTGAGAATAAATTAAATTAGATCAATATAAAAATTAATGAATTGACATATTTATGTATTATAACTCATATATGTATCATGATTATCATGACTAAAGATTATAAAAATTAAAAACATTGGAAAATGCTAAAATATAATGCTTTGATTTTTTTTTAAAGGATGTAGCTTTCATATACAATATATCAGTATATGTATTTATATAGAGAGTCCTCTTACACAATGGTTAAGCCCTTGGCTGTGCCATCTTCATAATCACTACTATGTTTGAGCCCACTGATTCATCCACTGTGTCTATCCAGTGATCCTCATTGGGTAATGAAACTATGAATGATTATTATCTTCTTTATATTAATGTATTTTCAAAATTTCTACTATTATGTATCATTTTTTAAGGTAGACAAAACAAATGTAAAATGAGGTATTTGACTCCATTACACTGAAGTGTTTTAAAATCAATGTACAATTCTTCAACACATACTTTAAAAAAACCTTTTCCAGTCCATCTACCCTTCATCCATTGCCTAGTGTTTTCTGAGCAGAGAAAGGTGCTAGAGGGCTTGGTTAAAGCCATTGACTTGTGTATCAGAGAGACCAAAGATTGACTCTCAGTTTGCAGTTGTTAGTTGTATGAAATTAGGCTAATTATTTAACCTGTTGTTACTTAGCCTTAATTTCCTCACTGAATTTTTTCCTCAGACGGTGTAAAAACTTAATTTAGATACCGAATTAAAATGTTGAGCACACAACATGATATATTATAAGTAATCAGTATTCAGGACAATATGGCTTATTAGATGCTCTCAGTATACATTTAGTACTATATCTAAAAATTCTAAGTTTTAGGTTTCAGTTGAGTTTGGAAACATCATATTTCAGGAATAGCTAAGGTGAATAATTATGAGGTTGTCTTCCCAGAAATGTTTGTCAGCATGGAAATATTGCTATTGTTGTTAGGTGACATCAAGCCAGTCCAACTTATAACAATCCTACGTACAACAGAAAGGAGTTCTGGTTGTTGTTGTTGCTGTTAAATGCTGTTGAGTTGATTCAGACCCATAACAACCCTGCATAGGGTTTCTGAGGAACTGCTGGTGAGCTTGAACCACCGACCTTGTGGATCAAACCGACTTTACAGTCCAGTGCATTAACCCATAGCGCCATACCAGGACTCTGTAATGGATTTTGAACTGAACTGCTAACTGCAAGGTCAGCAGTTCAAATTTATCAGCTGCTCCATGGAAGAAAGGTGAGCCTTTTCTGATCCCTTAAAGATTTACAGCCTCAGAAACCCTATACAGGGTCACTTGCTATGAGTTGGGAGTGAATCAACTGCACACAACCATTTACAACAGAAAGAAACACTGCCTGGTCCTGCCACATCCTCACAATTACTGCTGTTTGAGTCCATTGCGGAAGCCACTGTATCAGTTCATCTTGTTGAGAGTCTTCCTCTGTTTCACTAGTCCTCCACTTTACCAAGCATGATGTTCTTCCACAGAAACTGGTCCTTCCTGATACCATGTCCAAATTATGAGAGAAGAACTCCCTCTACTGTCACTTCTAAAAGCAATCCAGCCAGAATTCTTCCTAAACAGGGGAACAGAAGAAATAAAAAGTTATTGGACCGAGAGTCAAGATAGAACATCTATCAAAGATCAAGAGTATATAGGAAGAAAATTGCTGGTGAAAGTGTAATTGAGGTCATCTATTCTAGATAGGGAGGAGGGTGAACCTAGGGAAGTGCTACAGGGTCAAAGGACTGAACATCTCAAGAAAGACAAACCTCTCTTAGTTGTATTTAAACAATCAGTCAACAGATTTCAATTCCAAATATGCCCTTGAAGTGAAAGTCTGAACAACATTCCATTGCCTCTGCCAAAAAAGTGCTGTCTTTTAAAGGTGAACTTGGCTTTTTTTATTGGACATAAAAAGGATCTTATGGGAAATCCATATGTAAACCTGTCATTTGGGGTTGATAGCTTTATTCTCTATTGAACAGGACAGGACTACCAGTGTTTTGTCAGTAGTAGGCACAGCTGAATCTCTTCAGAACTTCCAAACTCTTCACAATAATGACATTGAGCATCAAAAGGGCAGTTGTTGATTCCCACAGGGATAATTAGACCTGTTTCCTTTAAGTTAGAACTTCTTCCTTTGATTCTATTAAATATGCATAGTCCTTTCTAAGTGAGGGGGAGAACTCAGGGTTTGACAGCATTGGGAAAATTGCCAACATTTTAGCTCACCCAAAATGAGAGCTGATAGTAAAAATGGAGCAAGAAGAGCATTAATGGAAATAGCAAAGACATTTGATAACTTGATTTATTTGGAGCAAGTTCTTAAGACTGCGTTACAAAAGTTAAAAATCAACACTAGGTGATATAAAGCAACAGAAGAAAATATCACAGAGCTCTCGGGGTTTGTTACATATCAACCATGTTATTGAAGAGGAGATTAATCCAATGACTTTCCCAGTATTACAATTGGAAAATATCAGACTTCCTTGAATCAAGAATTTTAAGGGCTGTTTTTCAACTATATAAAATGTATTGTTTTCTCTTTGCCTCATAAATGTTTTTTTGTCTCACAAATGTGAGAGTCAAGGTACAAGTCTCTGCATTTTGGCATGAACAAAGAGTAATACAGCTCACTTGTGATCATTTCTGTTGTGACCCTAAAGTTCTACACATAAGATTTAGCAAAAATAAATTTACAAGCAATTTCCGAAGAGTTTTATTCCAATCTTCACAGCATTCTGCTTTAATTCATTTATCAACAATATTAATTGACTAACTTCAGTGTGTCAAGCATTCTGCTAGGAATTGGAAATGTAATGAATTGTTTCTATTCTCATGAGGTTATAAAGCAAAGGAAAAAACAATACAAAATGTGTAAAAAATACAGTAACTACAAAAGCACTGTGAAGAAAATTAATTGGATGTAATGTTAGAGAGAAATTTCTCAAGTCCAGTTCCACATTTCCATTAGTTAAGGAAGGTATACATAACAGATTATCACATGACAATCTAAACCTGGCCATAACAATAGCTTGGAAACAAACCATTTCAAGAAGAGGAGTAGCCTGGGAAGAAGCCTAAATACTTCACTGTGTTTAGTTTTCATTCTTCTCATAATGACACAAATTACTTGAAAACACTGAATTTACTTATAACTCTTGTTATTGTTGTTGTTAAATACCATTGAGTCAGTTCTGACTTATAGGGACCTTGTTGTATAGGGTTTCTAAGAAGTGGCTTCTGGGTTTGAACCACTGACCAGTGCTTACCCTACAGTCCCGCAACAGGACTAGATATTGACAAACCTGCAGTAGATTGTAGTCTCTGTTATCCACATGACTTTTTTTTTTAATTGACTAGTATTAATTTTACTTTTGGTAAAAATATGAACAGAAGAGTATACACCCATTCAACAATTCTTACACATACATTGGTTAAATTGCTGAATCATTATTTGGTTTCCAAGGAAGCATATATGAAAATAGTCAACATTGTTCTTATTTAAAGAGATAATTTCTGAGCCAAGGTCCATGTATTTGTATGTGACTCATTTTTTGTATTCTACACACATTGAATTTCAAATAGATTTAAATGATTTTTTTTCATTAACTATAGGATGGGGGTCCTGGTATGGCACTGTAGGATGAGCCCTGCACTTAATAAAGTGTAAGGTTGGCAGCTCAACTCCACCAGCCACTCTTTGGAAACTCTATACAGGATTGCTATGAGTTGGAATCAACTTGACAGCACTTTACAACAACAATTCAGGATCCTCTGAATGGCAAAAACAGTTAAGTGCTGGGCTACTAAGAAAATGGAGAGGGAAGTGGAGAAACAGGGCAGATGGTAGAACAATTGGGCATGTTTGAATGGGCTAAATGGGACAGAGATAAAGGATGATATATGCACAGCCTTGGAACTGCAGGGCTCTGAGATACAGGGTTTGAGTCATGGTTGGAATGGGCGGGGAATCGTGTTAATAAGATGCTTGAATGTTTTGTTTGTTTGTTTGTTTGCTTTAATCTTGGTTTTCCTTGCATTATAATATAGAGTAGACACTGGAGGGGGAGAGAAAGGAATAGTCAGAAACATCACACTAGAAGGCTTGTATGTCTGTCTTCTGCCTTTAACTGATTGGAATACCTAAAACGGGGCTACAGCGTACCCAGTGAACGAGGCTTCCTGTGGAGCCTTTGCAATACATAAAACTATAGGTAGAAACCAGAACAACATCCAGATCACCAGAGATGAGAAATCCCCTCTTGAAAGGACGAGCTGACCAGCCTGGAGCGGTGAGAAGAACAAAAGATATGTCTCGAATGAAAGACCTACAGGAAAAATACGATACAATGGAGGCAGATGGACTGTTACTACAGTAACAAATGGGTCGCTTCCCTAGGAGACATTGGAGCAGTTGGTTGGGTCCTACCAACACAGGCCCCCTTCCAAGACTGAGACTTGGTGGAAATGCACGCTCGGATTGGTGACCACACGCATAACTGTTGGGGAGAAGTGGGGTAAAGGCAGCAATGAAGTGGCGAGCTAAGCCTTACAATATTCAGTGGGCTTCTGTAGACCTGGTTGGGGACCTGGGTAGCAAGCAGTTTGAGGAGACCTGAGGACTCCTGGGCCCAGAGTCAGTGACGTGGCCACGGAGGACTCAAGTGGAGAATGACACTGCTGGCTGATGGGAAGAGAGGGCATGTTCACAAGAACACCCACACTTGCAGATGGTACCCATGTGACCGGGACCAGACGACTGGATAATCAGAGCTCAACCAGGAGATGAAAGAAGGGATAGGGGGTGGGGAAGAAGAATGAGCTGATTCAATCTGATGAACTTGACCTATACCTACAAAGGCAGTGACTCAAAAGAGGCAACAAATCCTTACAGCAAGAAACATTCCCACCCCTCCACACACAGAGTAGACAGAGATGGGCATCTTGGACATTGGATACCCAAATGGGGAGGGAGGGACTACAAAGGCAAGAAGTGACTGGCTTACAAGCTTTCAAGAGGGAATCTAGAGCTAGGGGGCATGGAGGAAGGCAGAATCACCAGTGAGTACTATCCAATCTGTCTAGGTGGAGCTGATGAAATGAAATATAGATGGGTTTAGTCACGATACTGTAGTGAATAATGGTTATCAGGACGGATTGTGAGGGTTGGAAATGCAAAGGTAGATGTTTTGTAGCAAGGAAGGGAGTGATTATTTCTCCAGTCTAGGAACAGAGGTCTCTGGGACCACCAATGGAGAAGAGCAGAGAGTGGGACCCTACCCAGAGAAGCAAGGACGCCTGAGATGGAGACAGAGACGATGACATGGAGGGATGAAGCGGCTGGGGACTTTGGATCCAGAGAGGGAGAGGGACTATGGGCTGAAGACTGGGGGGGCAGGGGGAGAGGGAAGGGTAGAGGACGGGTTTCTAGGATATC
>NW_006408609.1:7448319-7456809 GCF_000296735.1 Chrysochloris asiatica | reverse complement strand
ATGCTTCGGACATATTGTCAGGAGGGACCAGTCACTGGAAAAGGATATCATGTTGGTAAGGTGGAGGGTCAGAGAAAAAGAGAAAGAGCCCCAATGAGATGGATTTGCCAAGTGGCAGCATCAATGGACTCAAATGTGGCAACAGTAGTGAGGTTGACCCAGGATTGGGCAGTGTTTCGTTCTGCTGTGCATAAGGTCGCTTTGAGTCGGTACCTTCTTGATGGCACCTAACAACAACAACAGGCTTGAAGATCATTCTATTTAAAGGAAAGGTCATAACATGATTTTCAGAAAGTTTATTTGCATGAAATATTTAAAAACATGAATTTACTGTAAATGAGTCCTCCAAAATGGCCACCCTAATGTCAATTCAAACCATATCCCCCAATCCCTTCCTCCTGTTCCTGTTAGCTCATGCTTCAGTTATGCATATACTAGGAAAGAGCAGACAGCCCCATCCTTTTGCTATGCATATGGACTACTCTCTTTGTTCCCATGCTTTAGTTATGCATATGTTAGGAAGAAATCCACAGTGCTCTTCTCTGGCTATGTATGGTGAAACTCTTAGTTCTGTAGGAAGGGGCAGGCAGCCCTGCACCTTGTGGTTTTCCCACCTTTTCTGTGTTCTGCATAACACCCTTAACTGTCCAACACATATAAAGCTTGTATACTTTATGATATAAAAAGACCGTAGCCAGTCACGTGGAAAAATTCACTGCCCAATTGGCCACCACTGGAGACAACTGTTTTCAGCCTGACTCATAAGTTTCCCTATTGACAGTCAATTTTAATTTTATTTTCTGCAATAAATGAATGTCTCTTGGATTGATCCCTGATAGTTTTTTCAGTCTCTAGGCAACCACAGATGCAGAAGGCTTTTCCCATCTGGACATAAACCTCAACACCTAATTACATATTAAAATTTTAAGATTTTAGACATTTGTTCACAAAGATTAATATTTAGTTATAAAATTATTAATAATATAATTGGAGACCTGATATTGCACTATAGGATAAGAAGAACTAGACTGATAACAACAAGATCAGTGGTTTGAACCCACCAGCTGCTTCTTGGAAAACCTATACAGGATGGCTGTGAGTCAGAACTGACTCAGTGGCACTTATTGTCATACTGTCATGGCTTGTGTGTTACTGTGAAGTTGGAAGGTATGCTACAATTGTTTAAATACCAGGAGGGTCACTCATGATAGTGAGTAGTATTTCAGCAGAACTTCCAGGCTAAAACAGACTAGGAAAAAGGAGAAGTGGACCACTTCTGAAGGTTGTTGTTTCTATTGTTAAGTGCCATTGAGTTAGTACCAACTTATAGCAACCCTGTATAGGATTTTCAAGAATGTGGGTTTGAACCACCAACCTCATGGCCAGAAGCCTAGTGCTTATCCTACTGTGCTAAGTCATTGAAAATCTAATGAATCTCAGCAGAACTTTGCCTAAGATAGTGTCAGAAGAGATCCTCAGGTTGAAAGGTACTTAAAATACCACTGGAGAAGATCTGTCTCCTCAAAGTGGCACTGGCTTTCATGATGTGGCTAGAGCAAAGATGTCATTTTGAGGACTAAAGTGTGCCTGACACAAACCAGGGTATTTTCAATTCCTTCATATGCTTTTGAAAGTTGGACAATAAATAAGTTAGACTGTAGAAAAATTGATGCATTTGAATTATGGTGTTGGAGAAGAATAAAGTACCATGGAATACCAAAAGGACAAACAAATCCGTATTGGAAGGAGTGCAGCCAGAATGTTGCGCAGAAGTGAGGATGGCAAGACTTTGCCATACATGTTATCATGAGGGATCAGTCTCTGGAAAAGGTTATCATGGTTGGCAAAATAGAGGGTCAGTGAGAAATAGGAATCCCCTCAAAGAGATGGATAGACACAGTGGCTGCATCAATGAGCACAAACATAGCAACAATTGAGAGAATGATGTAGGACCAAGCAGTGTTTCATTCTGCTGTGCATAGGGTCTCTGAGTCAGAATCAACTTGATGGCATCTAATAGCAACAACATATGTCAGGCATGCTCTAAGTGTTTTATTTGTACTCATATCAGCTCTGAAAAATCTATGAGGTAGACATTATTATTATCTTCTTCTGTGCCTCAGAAAACTGAGGCACAGAAAAAAACAAACAAAACTAAGGACCTTGTTCTAAATCATACAGAACAAGGGAAAGAAAGGGAAAGGAGGAGTTATTGTTTATGGTGTATTGAGTCTTGACTTATAGACATGGAAAAACTCATTGATTAAGTGTAGGCTTGCACAGCCAACTAAGGTAATTGCTGTCATTAAGTTGTACACCTGTAAACATTTGCATTTGTATAAAGTTGTGCAATAAATCTATTTATAAAAATGATGACAAGAAAAAAAAAAAAAAAAGCAGCTGCTGAGCTGCTGAGACTGCTTATATGCAACCAAACACCTCTTGTGATTTGGGACATTGGTTTAGAGGTTTGGGTCATGGTCTCATGGAACATCCCAGATAATTGGCCTAATAATGTGTTTAGTGTTTCTGTTTTATCTTCTAGTTTGTCCTGTAGTGCCTGGCGTATTAAGAACTCGCAAGTGGCCATCCAAAGTACAACGTCTGGTTTCTATTCTCCTGAAGCAACAGAGCAAGAAGGAGCATCACGAGTGGAAGGATAAAATGGAATGTGTGGCTATTTGCCTCCGTGAACAACTGCCTCCTTTGCCATGAGATCCGAACAGGATGGTGCTCAGTTACCATTAGAGAAGAATTTGAACAAACATTCTAAAAAGAACTCACAATTGAAATAGGAAAAATCTAAAGCGAAATTTCAAAATTTCATGGAATTCAGACTTTTGGGAGTCACGGAGGGTTGAGGAACTCCCAAAGCTCTTGACCTATCATAATCTTTAAACGTAAAACCAAAAGTATACCCTGCAGTCTTCTTAAAACCAAAGAGTTTAGCTTACCTACTTATATAGAATTTCTGCCTTTAGTAGTATGCGCTTTTAAGTTCTATCTACATGGACTCAAATTAATAACAGCAACTTGAAAATACACCTAGAAATCTTAGTGGGTGATAAAATTATGTTAATATGGAAAGTAAAACTCAGAAAAGGGAGGTGAGGATGATTGTACAACTACAAGAATGCAATCAATGTCACTGAATTGTATTTATAGAAACTTGAATTGATGTGTGTTTTGCTGTGTACAGTCTCAGCAATAACAAAATAAAATAAATTAAGAAAATCATGCATACATTTGTTAAAACGCATAGAACTGTACAACATAAATAATGAACCACAATGTGAAATACAGACTTTGCTTAATAATAATGTACTAATGTTGTTGTTGTTGTTGTGAAGTGCTGTTGAGTCAGTTCTGACCCATAACGACACTGTATAGGGTTTCCGAGGAGCAGCTGGTGAGCTTGAACTGGTGACCTTGCAGTTCAAATGGCTTTGCAGTCTGGTGCATTAACCCACAGCACCACACCAGGACTCCAATGTACTAATATTAGCTAATAATTATGAATACTAATAGTTAACAATTATTACTATGATTAGCTAATAACAATGACTAATAATAGAAGTCCTGGTGTGGTGCTGTGGGTTAGTGTGCTGGACTGCAAGGTGGGTTTGAACTGCAAGGTCAGCAGTTCAAGTTTACCAGCTGATTCTCAGAAACCCTGTACTAGGTCGCTATTCATTGGAACCAACTCCATGGCAATTAACAATACCAACAACAATATTAGCTTATGTATAAGGGTTAGTAAAAAATTATCTGCACTCTGGTTATGTTAAAATGATTATCCGTGTCCATGGTTAATGATAGCATTGAGTGTGCCATGAAATGTTCCTGTCAAATAGATGATGACAGTGGGTTATTTGGCAATTCATTTGCAAATAAGCCATGACTCTTCCTGTGAAATAATCCATGACAAACTTGGGTTTCGAAGGTACTGAAGCAACTCACGGAAGAGCATAAACCGAAGTGTTTGGACATCTGCAGACAAAATTTGGACCGATATGTAAAGGAAGGTAAAATTTTCTTAAAAAAATGATTACTGGTGGTGAAACATTCATCACTACGAACTTGAGATCAAGTAGCAGAGTATGGATGGAAACATGCTCAATTACTGACCAAGAAAAAGTTCAAAAGTCAATCATCAGCTGGAAATTTGATGCTTACAGTGTTTTGTGATTCAAGGGCTAGTACTGGAACACTATCACGAAAAAGGTTCAACAATCCACAGTGTTCATTACAATGAGATGCTTATTGAAGAGCTGAAGCTTAAACATCAGATTAAATTTAGAGAATGGCTATTAAAGAGTGTTGTGATCTTGCATGACAATGCATGTCCACACACCTCTGCCAACATTGTTGATGTGCTGCAAAAACTTAATTTTGAGATGTTAACACATCCTCTCTATAGTGCTGATCTTGCTCCATGGTAATTATCACCTGTTGTTGTTGTTAGGTGCCATCAAGTCAGTGCTGACTCATATTTACCTTATGCATAGTAGAATAAAACACTACCTGATCCTGGGCCAACCTCACTATTGTTGCCATGCTTGAGCTCATTGATGCTGCCACTTGGCCAACCCATCTCGCTAGGGGTCTTCCACTTTTTCTCTGACCTTACTAAACATGATGTCCTTCTCCAGTGACTGGTCCCTCTTGACAATAAGTCCAAAGTATGAAAGGCCAAGTTTGGACATCCTGGTCTCCAAGGAGCACTCTGGCTGCACTTCTTCCAGCACACATCTGTTGGTTCTATGGGCAGCCCATGGCACTTTCAATATTGTCCTCCAACACCATAACTCAAAAGCATCAATTCTTCACCTGTTAGGTCTCACGAAAGCAGATCTTCGAAGATGAAGAATCACTTCTGATGAAGAAGTGAAGATAGTGGTGCATACATGGCTGTCAGCCAGCCTAAAACATTTTTTATTTTCTAAAATAAGGGAATATGAAAGCTTGTTGACAGATGGACAAAATGTACTGCAAGCAAGGAGATTATGTCAAAAACGATGCATTTACCTTTTCTAAAAGTTGATTAAAGTAAATTATAAAGCCAGAGTGTGGATAATTTTGACTCACCTGGTATTATAACAAATATACCACAAGAATGCAAACTATTATAGGAGAAACTGTATGCAGGCAAAAGAGAGTTATATGGGAACTCAATGCTTTCTACATATTTTTCTTTAAATCTAAAACTGCTCCAACAATAGTCTATGAAATTAATAAAGCACAACTTTCAAATGACTTTTTAATTAAAATATAGAAAGTCCTGGACTTATGACATATTAGCTTCACTTATGACCAGCAGCATATGTGGAACACTGTGTGGGAGGAAGTTATGGGAAAATGCATACAAGCAGTGGGCTTTCAGCATGAGAGCTCAAGGTAACTATGCATGTTCCTTGAGCACCATCTGCTGGTCATTTTACACAACCTACAGGTTTCAGCAAGTAAGAGGCTTCCAAAAAGATTCTCAGATTATATCGATTTATCTTCCTCTGCTAAAGGAAAGGATACCTATGGGATTCCTCACTGTCTACTAGTGGAAGGTGTTTTCAGTAAAAGAGCAATATTGACTGTTAAAAAGTCTGAAAATATAGCCCTAAAATCCTTTTGATGGATAGATAGATATAAAGTCCCCTGTGGAACATAAATGCTGTGGTAATGAGGAAACTTGATGAAATTTCCCAATTCCTTTCCAACCTTCCTCTACTTTCCACTCAAAAAGACTGTATAAAAATAGCCTTTCCCTGATTCAGAATTACACTAGAAATATTATTTGAGGATGTGGATTTATTTATATAAACATAATTAGCTCTGGTAGCATAGTGGTTACGAATCAGGCTGCAAACCGCAAGGTAAGCAGTTCAAAACTACCAGCTGCTCTGAGGGAGAAAGATGTGGCTTTCTGCTCCCGTAAAGATTTACAGCTTCAGAAACCCTGTTCAGGGTCACTATGGGTCGGAACCAACTTGATGGCACTTAACAACAACAACAGCAACAATTATTGTTAGAACGTAAGTACCTTGGAAGAAAGGCCTGGCTATTTATTTCTATAACTCAGTCAATGAAAACACCTGATAGATTGCAAAAGTCTAATTAATACTAGGATTAACTCAGTACTGGGCAGTATTTCCTTCCATTGTACGTGGAATCCTCATGCATTGGGGTGACTCAATGGCAGCTGATAACAATGACACTATATAAAGAGAATAATTTCACTGTCAACAACTACCTAGAAAAAGACAGGGAAAAGAACTGACTGAAAAATGTTAATCTTTCATTAGGAGAGAAGATATCATTTGTGAAGACAGGATGCTGCAAAATAAAGAATATAAGTTGTTGTTATCTGCCATTGAGTCAGTTCTCACCCATAACGACCCTGTATAGGGTTTCTGAGGAGCAGCTGGTGAGCTTGGACCTGCAAACTTTCAGTTCAAATGGCTTTGCAGTCTGGCTCATTAACCCACAGTGCCACACCAGGACTGGTATAAATGCAAAAAGCATTCTCACGTCTTATTCCCAATGAACAATTTAAAGCCTGTCATGGTCTAGGTTTTGGTAGCTATTATAAACACATGTGCAGGTAAAACTTCCCCCAACAAACAACTTGTAGGAGGAGAAGCCATACAAACAACACCAATTATTACTACCTTGAAAGCCTATAAGAAGCACAAACAACTTTCCACTTGTTTGTTCATATCATACTCAAGTATCTCAGTTCTTTGATGAGGTAATGGAAGTCAAGAGAACTACAAGAATCTTTTCTGGAGAACAAATAAGATGGCAGTCAGTGAGGAGCTCTATCAGCAGCAACACAGAATACCAGACCAAGTAGGCTCAGGGGATGGGGCCAGAATCCTGAACCACATATAAAGGAATATTTAGAAGGTTGGAAGTCTTACAGATATGGGAATTGGTAGCAGAAGCAAGAAATCTAATCTAATTCAACTCTTTTGGTCTTCAGTCTTTAGTGTCCAATGTATCAAATCTGTTCTTCAGATGGTCTCTAAATTTAGGTGGAATATGTTTAAGGTCATATTTTGGCTCTCGTGAACTTGTTTTCATTTTCTTCAGCTTCAGTTTGAATTTGAATAGGAGCAATTGATGGTCTGTTCCACAGTCTCCCACCACTTGTCTGTCAGTTTGTTGTACTGTGGTTGCTTGTGAGTTGCTGTGATTCTGAAAGCTATGCCACTGGTATTTTAAATACCAGCAGGGTCACCCATGGTGGGCAGGTTTCAGATGAGCTGCCACACAAAGACAGAATAAGAGGAAAGAGTGACAAGCTACTTCTGAATATTTAGTCACTGAAAACCTTATGAATAGCAGAGAAACACTACCAGATACAGTGCTGGAAAATGAGCCCCTCAAGTTGGAAGGCACTCAAAATGTGACTGAGGAAGAGCTGCCTCCTCAAAGTATAGAGTTGACCGTAATGACGCAAATAGACTAAAGCCCGTGGGAGAAAAGCCCGTGGGATCTTCATTTGCTGATGGAGCTCAACTCAAAATGAAGAGAAACAGCTGTAAACATCCACTGAAAATCGGAACATGGAATGTACTAAGTATGAATCTGGGAAAATTAGAAGCTTTAGAAAATGAAATGGAACACATAAACATCGGTATCTTAGGCATTAGTGAGCTGAAATGGACTAGTGTTGGCCATTTTGAATCTGACAACCACATGGTTTACTAAGCCAGGAATGATAAATTGAAGAGGAATGGTGTTGCATTCATTGTCAAAAAGAACATATCCAGTTCAGTCATGAGGTACAACACTGTCTGTGATAGGATAATATCCATTCACCTACAGGGAAGACCAGTAAATACTACTATTATTCAAATTTACGCACAAACCACTAAAGCCACTGAGGATGAAATAGAAGAATTCTACCAACTCCTGCAATCTGAAATTGATCAAACATGCAATCAAGATGTATTGGTCATTACTGGTGATTGGAATGCTAAGGTTGGGTGCAAACAGGAAGGATCAATAGTTGGAAAATATGGTCTTGGTTATAGAAATGATGCTGGAGAATGCATGATAGAATTCTGCAAAACCAATCATTTGTTCATTTCAAATACCTTCTTTAGACAGCATAAGAGATGACTATACACATGGATCTCACCAGATGTAATACATAGAAATCAAACTGACTACATCTGTGGAAAGAGAGGATGGAAAAGCTCTATATCATCAGTGAAAACAAGGCCAGGGGCAGACTGTGGAACAAACCATCAATTACAGGATAAAATAGACTGTCTTAAATGGAGGGAAGAGTTCATGGAATATAAGATAACCACAACATTGGGGTTGGGGTGGGGAGTTTAGCTTGGATGTTGGGGAGGGCACTATAAGAAGGAAGTACAAGATAGATAGGGGAACACTGAGACAGGTTTGCTTGGGCTAAGTGGGACCTAGATAAATAGTGATGCATACTCAAACTTGGAACAACAGGGCTTGGTGATACAGGGA
>NW_006408609.1:7445936-7447353 GCF_000296735.1 Chrysochloris asiatica | reverse complement strand
TTGACCTATACTCATGGAGGTAGTAACTCTAAATACCAACAGAAAGGGAAGGAGTCTTCACATCAAGTATCAATGTTATCCCCTCTGTACACAGGGTAGATAGGGACGGGCAACTTAGACACTGGGTACCTAAAATGAGGGGACAATAAAGGCACAAAGTGACTGGCTTACAAGGTTTCAAGAGGGAGTTTAGTTTAAGAGTATGTGATGGGGGGAGGGGGAAGAAAGAGTTCCCACTGAATAGTTTTCATCTCTTCTAGATGGGTCTGGTGAAAAGGGATGGGGATAAGATTCGTGGGTGATTGGGAAATGAATCACTTGGGTGAGGTGGGAGCATCTACTTTACTATGCATGTGATAAAAGGGCATTTCTTAAAAAAGAACTCTTGAATGTGAGAGGAATAATCTGATTTTTAAAAATGTCTGTGGTAATTCTAATTACCACTCCAGATACAAAGGACATAAAGTTTAAGTGCAGAGAGAAAAATCATATTTTTGAAGCAAAGCAAGGGGAATGTAGTGAGGCTTGCCAAAATGTCACATAACCTGAAAGGTGTAGAATTTGTGATTCAAAACTGGATATATCTATTTTAAGCACCAGTGTTATACAATGCCCTCCTCCTCATCTTCCCTTGTCCTAAGATTCCTACTTTCTGTGGTGGTGATAGTTACGTGCCGTGAAGTCGGTTCCAACTCAAAGTTACACAGCCTAGGTTTTCTGAGGCCGTAAATCTTTATGGGAGCAGAAAGCCTCATCTTTCTCCTGCGGGACCGCTGGTAGTTTTGAACTGCTGACTGTAAGATTAGCAAACTGACTGTTATACTATAATGAAAAATATTAGCATGGAATGCACCAGAATACAGAAGCAAATTAGTTGACCTGCAATAATAGCAACCATATAGATATGCTGATATAAGGCATAGATACAGAATCTTCTTTTCTTTTTTTATTTCACAGATATTTTACTACCAGCTATGTACAAAGCATTACATGTAATCTGTGTTTTGAAAGAACAATTAATGCTGTTTTGCTTTTTCAATTACATTTCAATGAGTCCAAATAATATTGCTTATATTGCTCTCTTCTGGAGATACAGATTATTGCAGTATTACAAGGCATACTACTATGTTAGAGCACTTTTGCTTTATGATTTTCCTTGACTCTTTTTTTTCTTCACAAATCTAATGCATGCTTATGACAGAAAAAGTCAAACATGGAGATTCTCTATGTGAAAATTAAAATATAACCATATTAATATCTGTAAATGAAAAAAACTAATATTCTATAACTAGAAGAGTACTTGGCACAGGGTAAATGTTCAGTAATATTGCCCATAAATAATAGAGATCTGTAAGCTGTTAAGCTAAATAGTGATGAAAGTTGTCACTTGGTAGGAGATTTTTGCTATTTGTCATGA
>NW_006408609.1:7443707-7445145 GCF_000296735.1 Chrysochloris asiatica | reverse complement strand
TCTCATTCTTTGTAACTCCCACCAAACGATTACTTTTCCTGATGGATCTGGGTAAAAGAAGGTGGGAGAAGACGTTGATGATTCTGTTGTGAATAATTGTTAAATGGCTAATTGTGATCGTATTAACTTATAACTCTAATGTGAATATAAAATGAGCCATCTCAAAAGCAGGAAGGGGATCTTACTGTCCTCAAAGAAAAAGAGTCAGAAGTGGAGTACATCTCCCTGTGCGCTGGACCTCCGTGACGTAGGAATAGAAATCTGTAACACTGAAGGAGTGTCTGAGGAGCAGCAGTAGAACCAAGAGCCAGAACATGAGACAAAGCTGTGGACTTCCCAGTCCACAGAGCAAGTAAAACGGAATGACTTTGGGTAGAAGGCTTATGTGCAGAATGGGGTGTCTCCAGGCACTTACTAGAGGAGCTAAGTTTGGAACTAGAGTTGAGTGCCATCAGACTCAGGCTTATGGTGGAGTGGTGCATTCTGTGAGCATTTAACAGCTTTGTAACATTGCAGAGCACAGGCCAGGTCAACAGACCAAGAGCTAGAGAGAGGCTTGTCTATAGGTGGAGGAGAGGCTGTCTTAACTGGAAAAACTATGCCCTGAACATTTCTGACCCTGAATTTCAGTTAGCAGTCAAGCACTTAACTGATGTATCACGAGTGATCCTTAGTTTCAGCTTAATTAAAAAAAAAAAAAAAAAAAAGCCTCTGTCTATCTCTGAACAACTTGGCATTCCTATACATTTCTTTGAACATACTTAACATATTTAATAAAGAGATCATAAATCTATGTATGTACCTAACTTAATGAAATGATTCTTCATACAAAATATGCTCCCCTCTATCCAGAAAAGGATACAAATTCTCATACAACACTATCAATTTTGTGGGGAGATTCGGTTTTCTAATAGCTGAGTCACATTCTCCCTTTGAAATATTAATAGCTTAAAAATCTATAAGGTCAGCTACTATTAACACATATAATGCTAGATGACAGAGAAATGGCAGAGGAGAAACAAGACATTTTTATTGTATGCTTTAAAACTCACTACCATGGAGTTAATTCCAACACATAGTAATCCTTTATAGGGTTTCTGAGACTGTAAATCATTGTGGGAGTAGACAACCTCATCTTTCTCTTGCAGATTGACTGGCAAACTACTGACCTTGTGGTTAGCAGTACAACGTGGTTCTCACAGTACCACAGGGCTCCTTATCTGCACTTGTTGTTAAGTGCCATTGAGTAGGTTCTGACTTATAGCAACCTATGTATGGTTTTCAAGGAGAAGGTGATGGGTTTGAACTGCCAAGTTTGCAGTTCAAACCGACCTTGCAGCCTAGTGCATTATCAGGAGCACAAAATCAAGAGTAACCTTATATGCACTTGTTGTTATGTGCTGTCAAGTCGGTTCCTACCCATAGTGACCCTGTATAG
>NW_006408609.1:7439721-7441800 GCF_000296735.1 Chrysochloris asiatica | reverse complement strand
GTCTCTTCTGACATCCATTTTGACCTTTTCCTTCTTTCTTTTCTTCTTTATGACTTTTTCCTTTTTTCCTATATGCACTAGTATATTAATATTAAAAAGAAAACTATTTATAACCTGTACAAATCAATTCATGTAACTGGGCATGCAATTGTTGTATATATTTATAAATTTGTTTTTTCACTCCATATTTGCCCTAGGCATGTCTATCACCAGATCTTTGTTCCTCAACTGGATAGAGGATCTAGACTGCATTTTTTAAATGTCTTGGTCTTACCAGTCCTGCATGTATTGTGATGTAGTAGTTTCTAGTGCTGTAGAAAAGCACTGGACTTATAAATGCAGTCAGTGGTTGAAACTCACCAGTAGTTCCTCAGAAACACTATACAGGGTTGCTATGAATCAGTACTGACTTGAGGACACTTAACAACAACAACAACAACAAAAGTTTCTCATTGATATTTACCACAAGAATACTAAGACTAAGCCCCTGGCCTTCCAGAGTTCTTACTCTACTGTCTGTTATTAATCCATTTCTTTATCTTTTTGTTAAGGGCAATTGGGTTGGTTCTGACTCATAGAGATTCGATATTGGGTTTCTAAGGAGGGGCTAGTGGGGTTGAACTCCTTACCTTGTGGTTAGTAGTTCAGTGCTTATCTTATGTGCCATGGAGTCGGTTCCGACACATAGAAATCCTCTACAGGATTTCCGAGGCTAACCGTAAGTTCTGAGATTCAAACCCATCAGCCTCTCCTTGGAAACCCTATGTAGGTTCACAATGAGTAGGAACCGATTCCATGGCACACACTTAAAAATAATAGCAATGGGTATATGTAGGGTCCTATGAGTTGAAGTTGACTTGATGGCAGTGGAAGCTGTGCAACAGAAATGGCTATGTATAGGTATCACACTGCTGTTTTAACTTGCAATTCCCTTAGGACATGTGATAGGCAACATTTTTTCATGTAAGTATTTCCCACCTGTATAGTTTTTTTGCTGAGGTGTCTCTTCAGAGATTTTGTTCATTTTATAATTGTGTAGTTTGTTTTTTTTTAGGATTGAATTTTAAGAGTTCTTTGTATGTATCTTGGATACAAGTCCCTAATTAGATATGAGTTTTGTAAATATTTTCTTCTCAACTTGTGACTGGTCTTTTCATTCACTAAACAGAGCTTAACAGAGCAGAATTATTTTTAATAAATAAAGTACAACTTATAATATTTTACTTTTATGGATCATATTTTTAATAATGAATGTAAAAACTCATAATTAAACCCAGAGTCACCTGAATTTTTACTAATGTTGTCTTCTAAAGTTGTATAACTATGTTTTTAGATTTTAGATCTGTGATCTACTTTGAATGAATTTTGGTAAAAGTTATAAGGTCTGTGTCTATAATTATTACTATTATTGTTATTTTGCAAGTGTATGTTCAGTTTTTCAAGCACCATTTGATCATAAGACTATATTTTATCCAGTGAATTTCCTTTGCCCCTTTGCTAAATGTATTTATTATATATGCCTGAATTTGTTTCTGGGTTTCTTACTCTGTTCTATTGATGTATTTTTCTGTTCTTTCACTAATAACACGTGGTTTAGCTCATTGTAAGTTTTAAATTTGGTTTGTGTCAGTCCTTTATTTATCATTCAGTATTTCATTGGTGTTTTTGACCTTTTGTCTTTCCATATATGCTTTATGATTAGTTTATAGAAATCTACAAAATAACTTTCTGAGATTTTTGACTTGGATTGTGTTGAAGTGACAGATCAATTTGCGAAGAATGAACATTCTGAATCTATTAAGTCTTCCCTTCCTATCCACGAATATGGAATATTTACCTGACTTTTTATTTTTGTGAAGCAGAGCTGAAACCCTGGTTTCTTCTCATATGTTCTCCAAAAACAATCAACTATATCAAATATTTGCTGTCATGGCACATAATAGACAGTTTGAATAAGGAATTGGTATTCAGGTGATATTAATTACCAATTCCTTATTCACAAGTGTCTATTATGTGCCACGACTGCAAATATTTCATTCTTCTTGGATCAACTATCAATACTCTTGGAAACAGCAGTCA
>NW_006408609.1:7430519-7438706 GCF_000296735.1 Chrysochloris asiatica | reverse complement strand
ATATATATGTGTGTGTGTGTGTGTATAATTGGAACTGAGGAAATTTCCTTAATGGCCAACCTCCCTTTTCAAGGTTATGTACAAAACACCAAAGGAATTACTCATGGTTGGAACTCAAGATGAAGAGTCCAATTTGATGGAAGTAGTTTTTGATTTGTCTTCAGGATTCCTAGTACTGGGATAATTATTTTAGCCTTGGCTTTTCATTTCTAGGAAGGAACAATGATATTGTATAATGATTTTTCATTCATTACTGACACCTGTCTTCTCAGAAATATGCAGGATTAGAAAAGAACACATGTCTCAGTCACATATAAGACATAATGTTTGTCTTTTTTGGGTCTAATTCCAAAATTGATTTGTCTAAAGTCTTTTGTTTTTCTTGTTTTTGTGAAGTGCTGTCTTGTCGGTTCCGACCCATAGCCACCCTGTATAGGGTTTCTGAGGAGCAGCTGGTGAGCTTGAACCACTGACTTTGCAGTTCAAATGGCTTTGCAGTCTGGCTCATTAACCCACAGCACCTCACCAGGCTCCTAAGGTCTTTTATACATTGATATATCCATGGAAGGAAAGGTGCTGATGAGTCAAAACATTGTCTTTGTATAGAGAACACTATGGAATAGTCAGGTGATCTCTTGAACATCTCAATGGTGTAGATATGTCCTCACATTATCACTGCTCTCTGGGTTAATCAGAAAACAGAAAATTGTTTTGGATTTCCCGAGAAGAATTTTAACTAACTGTCCTTGTTGCATCTCATTGCAACAATTTATATTTTATAAGTCAAATATGACACTTACATAATGGATAAACAATGAAAGAAGTACATATTTCTCTTCCTCCTTATCATTTGCTCTATAAGGTAAAAATATAAAGGTCACCCTTGCACAGATAATTTATATTGGAGAATTGTATCAATAGGTAATCAGAGCATAGAGATATAGAGTAGTGAACATAATAGTAGTATGTTCTTGTGTTAATATTGAAAGCTATCAAGCTATGCTGCTGTGTTGAGCCTGGGACAGAGCTGTGCTTTTAAGTATTTGTACTGAAAGAATGTCAGTTTATTTCTATGCACCCTCTTATGCTTACAAACTAACCTCTTGCAACATACCTGGCATGTTAGAAGTTTTCATGATTAAGAAGAAAAATAAAATTACTACGTATTTACAATGTACATTTTGAGATATTTTGGTACCTTAGCCTAACATGTAAAATAGATAATTGCTTTCAGTTTTACATATGAAAAATATCTGAGAACAGAAATAGTACTGGTTTCATTTATTCATTATTCTGCATTTGATATAGATTTAATATATATTTCAAATATTTAATTTCTGGAAAAACTGCTAACACATCTGTTAACATGGTATTACATTGACAGTCTGTGATATAAACTGACCAAATCTTGCTTACAGAAAGTGAAAACAACTGGAAGTACTTACTGATGAATGTTAAAGACATTACACTTGAACGCAAATAAAATAAAATAAAATAAACCCTCACTGTTGGACCAATAAATTAGGAAGAAATTGAAATTCCTAGTGATTTTTTTTCTACAAGTATCAACAATCAGTTTCCATGGGAGTAGCAGTTAAGAAATCAATGGATGAACTGCAGATTCTACTACTGCAAAAGACCTCTTCAAACATTTAAAAAACAAAGATGTCACTTAGATTACCAAGACGTACTTGACCTAAACCAAGGACTTTCCATTTGTCTTATATGCATGTAAAAGTTGGATAATGAAAAAGGTAGATCCAAGATGCATGGAAGCATTTGAGTTGTGGGACTGGTGAAGAATGCTGAATATACCGTGTACTGCCAAAATAATTTTAAAAGATCTGTCTGAGAAGAAATACAATCAGAATTTTCCTTAGAATGGAGGACAGCAATACTTCAACTTGCTTACTTTAAACATGTTATCAGGAAAAAAACAAACACTAGAAAAACACATCATGTTTGGCAAAGTTGAGGCAAACACTCAATGGAGTAGTTTGGTAACAAGAGTCACCACAATAGACTCAAACACGCTAAAGAGCATAAAGATGGCACAGGTCCAGATAATGTTTTGTTCTGTCACACCTAAGATGGGCATGAGTTACAGCCCACTCCGAGGCAACTAACAATGATGAAAACAACCATATGGTAATTTCTGAACATGTTCTAAGTAACAATATACATCAATTTAAATATATATGGTCTTGCAATCGAACTATTAATAAATCATATACTTGATTTGAGTGTTGATTAGTAATCAACAATGACGTCTTTAGGTTAAGGAGCCATGGCTGTATAGTTAAATTTTGGGCTGCTCAATACAAGGTCAGTGATTCAAACCTACAAGCCACTCCATGGGAAAGAGAGGAGGCTCTCTGCTCTTGTAAGATTTACAGTCTTGGAAACACAAAGGAGCAGCTCTACTCTGTGTGATAGAATATGGGTTGTAATGGACTGATGGCAATGTTGTTGTTGTTGTTTACTCTTTAGATTAGAAGTAAAGCCTTTTGCACATATTTATACAGAAAACTCAGTACCTAGTCTGTTTGATTTAAAGGTACTTGTCTGAATCATTTCTAAATACTGCTGGATTGATGGAAGTGAGAAGACAAAATCAGTTTTTCTGAAGGAAGTAGCAAGCCAGCTGCTGAAGAGTAGAAAGGGGGTCTTCGCTCCATTCTGTTATTTCCTTTCTGTTTCAGAACTTAAAGGTCTTTATGAAACTGAAAACTTGCCAGCCTTCCCACTATTTTCTAGATGTTACTTTGTGATCCCAACTTTATTTTTTCTACATCTCTTTAAAGACCAGAACTTTCACAATACCATTGGTCTAGCACCTGCTGCTGCTGTGTACCATCAAGTTTGTTCTGACACATAATGACCCTGTATAGGGTTTATGAGACTGTAAATCTTTATGGGAGCAGGAACAGCTGATGGATTCAAATAATGACCTTGTGGTTGGCGGCCCAACACATAACCCACTGTGTCACCAGTGTTCCTTCTGGTATATTACTGTTGTAAAGTGCCATCAAATCTTTTCTGACCCATAGTGACCCTGTATAAGTTTTCCAAGGAGTGTCTAGTGAGTTTGAACCACTGTCCCTCCAGTTTAATCTGACTTTGTGATCCAGTGCATTGTGTTGTAGTGTCATACCAGGACTTCCTTTCTGGTACAGAACCAAGTTATACCTAAAAATAAGCTTACTATATCCTAGAAGATGTAATTCCCACAATTAAGACATTATATAAATAGGGGTAGGGTCTAGAGGAACGCTGGTCACAGTGGACACTGGACCCTTGTAAGTTACCTGTTCAGAATATTATAAACCCAGACAGTGGAATAGATTAAAAGACTCACCTCATTTCTGCCGGAACCACATAGATGAAAATTTCTAGGTTGTGACATAGAATTACAATTCAACAAAAGAATATAATTTGCACTCAAATTGTCAAACAATAGACAAACTCATTCATCATTTCATGTAATTTGGTAAATGCAGGATCTGAAAATCTCTCCAACCAGATCCAGGAATTCCATACTTACTATAATTATTTTCTACATTACCATAAATAGAGTGTGGGGAGAATTCATTTAGAAATGAATAACCTTTTAAAAAAGGAAAATTAAAAATGCATGAGAGCAACAGGAAAAAATAATCACCCTAAAGATTAAGAGACAACAGATTCCAGAAAATGTTTACTTTAACATACAGAACATGATAATGTTTGTTATTTTCCTCAGGACTGAGATATGGACAGCAGACCATAAAAAAGGGTAGGTTGAGATGAAAGTGCTTGGGCTGTAATAGGATAGAAAAAGAAAAAGTGGGATTTTATTATCTGGTATGTGGGGGGAAAATAGAGTCAAATTAGAAGAGGAGTCTAGCATATTTCAGGTAAAATGAGTGAAAAGAAATTCACACCTTAAATATCCTGTAAATGAGATGAAATTCACACCTTGAATATACTTTGGATTTTAAATGTCAGAATGGTGAAGAACAAAACTTTTTTTAAGTGTCCATGCAGAATAATTAAGTTGTTTACAAAAAATGGAATACTTCATGTTGGCGTCAGCTTCAACTTTGAGTTTTATCATTGACCATTTTCATTGACCACTTTTTCCTCCTCTTATGGGAAACATTGGTTGATGCTACTTGTTATTTTCAAAACTAAAACTTTTACTTGTCTAATTGACACTTAATACTGATTTTTACGGAGTCCTGGTGTGAGCTGTGGGTTAATGCTTTGGACTGCAAAGTCTGTTTGAGCAACCAGGTTTGAACAGCAAGGTTAAAACTCACCGGTCTTTCCTTAGAAACCCTGTACTGGGTCCCTATGAGTCAGAACAAACTTTACAGCACTTAACAACAACAACAACAACAATGCTGATTCTCATTTTAATTTCAAAGAAAAAAAATTTAGTTACACAATTGGAACCTGTATTGTTGTTATGTGCCCTTAAGTTCCTATATAGGGTCTCCAAGAAGCAGCTGGTGAGTTTGAGCTACTGACTGTCATTCAAACCAACCTTGCAGTTCAATGCCTTCTCCTACAGTGTCATACCAGGACTCCTTGTATATGTGGTAGTGTGCCATGGAGTTGGTTTTGATTCATAGCTACCTTGTGTAGGGTTTCCAAGGTTGTAAATCTTTACGGAAGCCTCATCTTTCTTCCATGAACAGCTGGTAGTTTTGAATTGCTGATCTTGAGGTTAGCAACCCAATTCATTACCACTACACGTTACCACTACACGACCAGAGCTCCTTTCCTTGTATACAAGTTCTTTGTTTGTTTGTTTTTTTTAATATATAAATGCATTTCATCATTTACTTAGATGTTTAAAATCTTACAACTAGGTTTTTACAAGCTGGTGAACACTGAAAAATTATTTCTCTCTCAGAATTATAACCACACATTCCCAGACGGTATAAATACATGGTTGAACTAACATTAATACACATCACCATTTAATCAATTACACAATAAAAAAATTATCAAGAATACAAATATTAAATTACACAGCTGAAAAGGCATATAAAAATTAGAGTGCTCAATTCATTAGCAAAAACTCACTTTTTGTTTTTTTGCAAGAGATTGGAAAGGGGAAAAAAAAATCACACTTCAAACAAAGTTCATAAATATCTTCCAATTGATGAGAGAAAAAATAACAAAGATTTAAAAATTGTATGATTAAGAATAGTTTTGGCTACAGTAACAAAGCATTTCTACCACTTAAAAAGATATGTACTAAATTAAAGGGCCTGTTCTACATGTTCTGCACAAGACAAAGGCAACACTTTCCTAAAAAATTTAATAGTCCACTCTCGTTCTTTACTCAGATCCTCCCTGTTAAGTTGCACACCAAAGTGCAAATATTAAATTAACTGTAAGCCTTTTTTTTTGGTTTGGAGACATTAAAGACATGTTGACATGTTCTTCTGTACAATGCAGGTTTTTTCAAAATGAAATTTATAGAAAGACATTAAATGATCATTGTTAGGACTTGATGAAAACAACAACAACAAAAATCAGTGGTTGAGCAAACCTGATGTATACTGACTGGTACAAATGTGGGAGATGTAAACACAGTCTGAGCAGGTAAATAACCATATAGGTTCTATCTTCAAAGTTTGAAGTAATTGAAGGAATAAACTACATAAAGGTTTAGTGTTCTGGTAGCGTAGTGGTTACGAATCGGGCTGTGAGCCGCAAGGTCAGCAGTTCGAAACTACCAGTGGTTCCGCGGGAGAAAGATGAGGCGGTCTGCTCCTGTAAAGATTTACAGCCTCGGAAACCCTGTACAGGGTCGCTATAAGTCGGAACAGACTCCACGGCACATAACAACAACAACAACAACATGATACTAAAAATGTACAAGTATTGTGCTGGGTATTTTGGCACCTAATCATGCTAAATTTCTTATATATTGACAGGAGTCTGGCGTGGAAATAGATTTAAAGTCTTATAAGAATACTGCATGCTTTCAGGAAAGGTCAATTGGTACAAATGATAAGGATTTTAAATGTTGAAGAGTAAGAAACCTTTGCTAAATGTCCAGATAGGCTGACTGCAATTCTGTCAAGCCTGACAAAACTACTTTCAATACTCTTCTGGAAGCTTTATTCACAAAGCTAACATGTTGGTAAATATGCATGAAAAACTAGGTCCTGTCCCAAGTTCCACTTCCAAAGTAATACCATCAGGCACCCATTTTAGTGAATGCAACAGTTGTTTCTATGACCCACTGGAGTCTTTGAAGCGCAAACACATTTTAGGACAATACTTCTCCAAATACAAAAGTTGCTTGCTATTAAAAGTTCCATGTCACTTTTGCCTTATGAACTGTACAGCATCTTCATATTTCATTCTGCTTTAATTAATGCTAGGGCAACAAGCACTGGAGCTCTCCCAAGTCCTGCATCACAATGGACAGCAATACATCAGTCAGGTTCTTCAGAAACTTAATGTTCACAAGACTTAACCAGTCATCAACAATCTGGTTGGATGGCGTTACACCATCATCAAAAGGCCAATCCACAACATGGAGACCTTCTTTTTCCACAAGAGCAATGTTATAAGTTGCTTCACATACTCTTACTATTGTAGTAACTCTATAATTCTTAGGTTCCTCTATAAATTTATCTAAGGTCACATTGGTTGGATTGTGTGTAATAAGAAATCTCATGTTTTTGTATGTGACTTTCACAGGAGCTGGATGGTTCATTCTAGCCATGTTGATTTTGTTTTAAAAATTCAATAGGGTTATGAAAGAATTTTAAAAAGTGAATGCAGAAATGATGTAAAGAAACTGAAGTCTACTTCAAAATACTCCACTTGTAATTCTCAGTGCTTTCAGTATAGTGTTGGGAGTAATGGAAAATGAAATGAACCTCCTTACAAGAAGCAGCAATTCTTCAGTTGAGTAATACTGAGGCAATAGAAAGGAAGTGCACTGAGGTTTACCCCATTCAGGTCAGAACTCTTGAAAATTGCTCCAGGGATTTCAATTCAACACTTCTGTGTCCTGGTTAACTGCTCTTATGGGGGCTTCTTGGTGGACTAATAGTGAATTTCTACAGTTCACTTGTCTACACAGAGGTTGTGATGTGCCTGGCAGTAATCTCCAATGCCCTTCAGAAATTCTATAAATTGTGTGACCAAGAACACCACAGAACTGCTCTCTGCCACAGTATCCTTCTTTTCTCCAGGTTAATAAGTTGATCCAGTGCTTTTGATGAGCAAGAAAATCAGGAGAAAACTCCACAATTTGTATCTTCACCCTCATCTCTCCAAATGGATCTGTATATAGGTTCTTATTTTAAATTCAGAACTCCTGGTGTGATGCTGAGGATCAACACTGGACTGTGAACCACAAGGTCAACAGTTCAAACCCACCAGCTGATCCCCAGAAACCCTATAGAGGGCTGCTATAAATTGGAACTGACTTGACAGCACTTAACAACAATATTAAATTCAAATAGTATAAAAGTTTATAAAGAAAAAAAACAAGTCTCCGTATTTTCCCAAAATGTTCATCATAACTCCCCTGAGAAAAGCTAATCACTTTCACTTTATATACTAAGAGCACTAGAATTGAGAGTCAATGGATCCTTCTGAATCATTAACTCCTGGAAAATTATGTTGTGTATTTCATGAACTTACAGCAGTTTATACACAAATATCTCAACAGCATTATCTATAATAGTGAAAAACTGTTCAAATTCCTAACAATAGAATAATGAAGCAATATTATGAAACTTGTGGGATTTTATTTTCCCCTTCAAATAGGTTAGGATTTAAATGTGATTACATTAATTATAATAATCTCTATCTGTTCTTTTTGATGTTTCAAAACAGATAGAGATGTAAACAGCGGGTATACACATTGTAATGTTTAGGGTTTGGTGTCAGCTTAACTATGCTAGGATTTCCAGAAGTTTGGCAGTTGGGATGTGCTTATTCCCATGGTGATGAAACCAAATACAGGCCTAGTTAACTCTGAGTGGTGATGAGTAGTCAATCAACTGAAGGGATACATCTTTGGGCGTGTGGCCTATTACCAGTGTAATGGAGATACAGGAGGGAGTCTCTCTACCTTCTGCTAGGGATCTGGAACTCTACAATTGTAATCCATTTCCTTGATGTTAAACTTCTTTCTATGTATACATATGGGTACCGGTGTGGCAC
>NW_006408609.1:7425379-7430264 GCF_000296735.1 Chrysochloris asiatica | reverse complement strand
GATTTACACCCTCGGAAACCCTGTACAGGGTCGCTATGGGTCGGAACCGACTCGACGGCACTTAACAACAACAACAATATATATATATGTTGTATTGGTTTTGCTTCTCTAGAAAACCTGGCCTAAGACATGTAGTACCCAGAGAGCGGGTTCTAGAGAAAAAAAAATCTTAAGGATGAGTTTGTAAATTGGTTCTTAAGTCTGACTACCCTTTAAAGGCACAGATATAGGGTGGAGTCACATCTGACCTTCGCTTCATAGGAATGAACCTTGAGCTAGTTTTAAGTTTGGTCTTCTCCCTCTTATAGAGTCAGAGGAAGTTGAACACGGTAAGTATTGAAGAGCAAAGATGTCAGCTTAAGGACTAAAGTGCACCTGACCCAAGCCATGGTATTTTCAATAACCTCAAATGCATGTGAAATCTGGACAGTGATAAAGGAAGACCGTAGAAGAATTGATGCTTTTGAGTCATGGTGTTGGAGGAGAATATTGAAAGTGCCATGGACTGCCAAAAGAACCAATAGACCCATTTTGAAAGAAGTGCAGTCAGAGTGCTCCTTAGAGGCCAAGATGGCCAAACTTTGTCTCTCATACTTCGGACACATTGTCAGGAGTGACCAGTTTCTGGAAAAGGATATCACCTTTGGTAAGGTGGAGGATTAGGTACCTAACAACAACAAGAGTGTGAGGCTTTAGGTAGAATCCTGAGCCCAAACCAGAGCCTTTAAAGTTGGGACATTGCATTTGAAAAGACATGCAGATCAACCCATAATTGCTGGTAGAACAGGAGATTCTTCACTGAAAGAAAGCAGAGGGAAAAAACAGATAGTTTGACATTTTCAGTTTCAGAGGCATAAAAGCAAAGAAAGTTGGTTCATCAGATAAATTCCCCTTCTAGGACTGAAAGTTAAAGGGAATGGGAGCCATATACTTGCTGGTGACCACCTGGTTCTACATATGAGTGGAATTGGGAGAAATATAACAATAAAAACACAGGCTGAGTAGGACATGATCTACTGATACCATTGACCTTGAGATAAGAAGGAAAGTGAATGCCGATTAGTCTGCAGTTTAGGAAGTTGGTGAACTCCTGATCCCATGGGCACTAGGGCTGAGAGTAAAGCAACAGTTGGTTTGAAGTGCAGGGAGGTGTTTGTGAACTCCCAAACTTGTACCTGGTACCCATTTGACCTAGTTTGGATGGCTAGCGTTGATTTGTAACCAGATCCTAATCAAGTGAAGGTAAAGAAGTTTAATATTATGAGCAAGAGTCAGTTGCTGCAATTTGATAAATTGAAATTTTGCTTGCAGATGTAGTTGCTCAAAATTACAACCTGAATGGAAGATTTATCGGATCAAAAAACATGCTGGTCTCTTCAGTGTACTGGGTTGATTGTTGTTGTTGTTGTTAAGTACCGTGGAGTTGGTTCTGACTCATAGTGACCCTACACAGGGTTTCCGAGGCTGTAAATCTTTACGGGAGCAGAATGCCTCATCTTTCTCCCATGGAACCTCTGGTAGTGTCGAACTGCCAACCTTCAGATTAGCAGTCCAGTTCGTAACCACTATGCTACCAGTGCTCCATTATCAACTGGGTTGATAGGGATGGGTAATTTACACATTGGCTAACAAAAATTGGTGGGCGCTATAAAGTTTATTTGAACTACAAGGTTGTTGATGCAAGCTCACCAGCTGCTCTTCAGAAACCCTATACAGGGGTGCTGTGGATTGGAACTGACTAGCTGGCACATAACAACAACAAC
This sequence comes from Chrysochloris asiatica, assembly GCF_000296735.1. NCBI lineage: Eukaryota > Metazoa > Chordata > Mammalia > Afrosoricida > Chrysochloridae > Chrysochloris > Chrysochloris asiatica. The sequence goes on along the minus strand of NW_006408609.1, from coordinate 7,428,501 downwards.
AACAAATAAAGGGACTGGCATAAAGGGACTGTTTACAACTTTTCATTAGTGTGCTGTGTAATCCATTTCAGAATAAAAGGGATATGGTAGAATCCCTATTGATTAGTTTTCTTCCTTTCCAGATGGGTCTAGTGAAAAATGTGTATAGGATCCTGATCATAGGATTTTATGATTTAATTGCTAAAAGAGGGAGTTTGCATGAGGAGGTAAAGCAGCTTAATAGAAACTACAAAAGGCAGTTCAAGAAGATAAAGTCAAATATTGATATAAAATGTGCAAAGTCCTGGAAGTAGATATACACAGAGTCAGTGTACCAAAAATAAATGGTTGACATTCCACAATTTCAAGAGACAACTTATGATCAAGAGCCATTATATGGCAGGAAGATGTCTAAGGCACACTAAAGAACAATGTCAAGGAACAAGGCTTCAGGAATTGATGTAATACAAATGCAAATCTTTAAAAAAAAACAAAAAAAAAACACAAAAAACTGATACAGCACTGGAGGCACACACTCATTTATGCCAAGAAATTTGGAAAACAGCTACCTGGCCACTTAATTGGATGAAATCTATATTTGTGCTCATTCGAAGAGAGGTGATCCAATGGCACGCAGAAGTCATTGGACAATATCTTTGATATCACATGCAAGCAAAATTTTGCTGAAGATAATAAAGAAAACATACAGTGATAGAGAATTTTCAGAGGTTCAAGCTGGAGTCAGAAGAAGTGGAACAAGGGATATCATTACTGATGTCAAATGAGTCCTGACTGAACGCAGAGAATACCAGAAAGATTTTGTCTGTGCTTTATGGACTATGCAAAGGCTTTTGATTGTGTGGCTCATGGTGTAGTGCCGAGTCCTAGTGTGGAGCAGAGGCATGGTATAATGGTGTGGGTTAATGTGCTGGATTGAAAGATTGTTTTGAACCTCATGGTTAGTGGTTCAAACTCACCAGCCACTTCTTGGAACCCCTATGCAGGGTCTCTATGAGTTGGAATTGACTCAGTGGCATTTAACAATTTATAATCCAGCATCCAAGGTTATATAATCTGCATATCACATGTTACTAATGATTCTTCCTCCAATGCTGATGCCATGTTGATCTGCATATAATACAATTTATCAGATTATTTGCTTAGTGTACATACAGATTGAATAAGTATGATGAAAAGATGTATGTTTCATGCACACCTTTCCTAATTTTTAACTATTCAGTACCCCCTTGCTCTATTTTAATGACTGCCTCTTGGTCTATGTTTAGGTTCCTCATGAGCACACTTAATTACTCTGGAATAAAATGCTTTGAAATATTATTTATAGTTTATTGAAATTCTTTTCATAGTCAGTAAAGCACAAGTAAACACCTTATTGGTGCTGTCTGCTTTTAATCAAGATGCATCTGATGTCAGCAATTATATTCCTCATTCCACATCCTTTTCTAAATCCAGCTTGAATTTCTAGCAGTTCCCTGTCATTGTACTGCTTCACTGGTTTTTGAATTTTCTTAAGCAAAAATTTACTTGCATGTGAGTTAATCTTTTTTTTTGGAGGGGGGGCTGGATTCTGCAATCCATTGGGTCAACTCTCTTTGGAATGGGTAAAAATACGTTGTTGTTGTTGTTGTTAAGTGCCGTTGAGTCAATTCTGATCCATAGCAACCCTGTACAGGGTTTCTGAGGAGCAGTTGGTGAGGTTGAATTGCCAACTTTGCAGTTCAAATGACTTTGCAGTCTGGTGCATTAACCCACAGCGCCACACCAGGAATCTGGATAAAAATATGGATCTCTTCACTTGTTTGGCCAGGTAGCTGGCCTCCAGGTTTCTTTATATAGATGAGTGAGTGCCTCCAGTACTGCATCAGTTTGTTGAAACATTTCAAATTGCATCTGTCAATTCATGGATCCTTGTCTTTGGACTTCAGTGCAGCTTGGACCTCTTCCTTTAGTATTGTGATAGTTAAGGTTTTGTGTCAGCTTGACTGGGTCAGGATTCCCAGCAGTTTGGCAGTTGAGATGTGGTTATCCCATGAAATCTAATACTGTATGTTGTTATTATGTGCCATGGAGTCGGTTCTGACTCATAGTGAGCCTGGGCAGGGTTTCCGAGGCTGTAAATCTTTATGGGAGCAGAAAGCCTCATCTTTCTCTCTCGGAACAGCTGGTAGTTTTGAACTGCTGACCGTGAGATTAGCAGCCCGATTCGTAACCACTACACTACTAGAGTTAACTCTATAATGATTGGTTATGAAAAGTGTAGTTAACATAGTGAATCATCATAGAGTTAATTACACTGTGTTAGATCTCACCATCTCAACTACCAAATCTGGGTCCAGTCAAGCTGACACAAAACCTTAATTATCACAATACTGAAGGAAACAGTTCAAACAAGCTCCACTAGTGACTTCAGTGCATCTTGGACTTCTTCCTTCAGAACTGTTCTGCTGTAGCACTATGGGATAAGCACTAGACCATAAGGTCTGTTTGAACCACAAGGGCAGTGATTCAAACTCACCAACTACTCCTTGGAAACCCTATATGGAGTCACAACAAGTCGGAACTGACTGGATGACACTTTAACAACAACAATAAGGCAAAGCTTACTTGCTTTCTGCAGTGTCTGGATCTTTCATCTGGCTCATCATCCAACCTCCAGTTCTTTGGACTTGAACCAGTGACCTTCTCTATTTATCTGTCTGCTTGCCTGCCTATCATTAGTATCTGCCTGTCTATCTGCCTGCCTACCTGAGGAACTGCCTGCCAATTTTGTTTTATCTGAACCAGATTTGGACTCTCCCACTTCCACATTTTTTTTTTTTTAATTTAAAGTTTTTATTGTGAGTTGAGTGAAAGTTTACAGGGCAGCTCTTCTTCAGCTTTACATTCAATAAATCATATACTTTGCTTCATTACAATGATTATAATCCCCTCCATGTACCATCAGTTAACAGTATTTCTCTCTATTCACATTAGCTCCTTCTTTTTTTTTAAACATTCATGCATATATAATAATTTACACCACCAAAGGACCACTCTGCAAGTCTGCCTCCTGGCTGCCAGCTCTCAGTCCATCTCTTTCCATGAGTCTGGAATCCTCAGCTGCTCCCTTTCTCCATGTCCCC
>NW_006408609.1:7423075-7424369 GCF_000296735.1 Chrysochloris asiatica | reverse complement strand
GTAACCAGTCATATTGCCATTTTTGTTTTTGTTTTTCCTGATGAACTTTCTTTGAAGATGTGTCTTCTGTCGCCGTAGCTGTTCTAGGCTGGTCTGGTTGTCCATTCTAGTGTTAATGTCCTACTTCAGAAACTTCTGGATGGAGCTCAGGATTCCACCTAAGTTCCTATACACTGCAAAGACTGCACAAGAGGCCTATTTCACTGGGCAAGTTGTATACCTGTAAAAAGTTAAGTTGGCAAATGTTCTGTGATAGACGTATTTGCAACACAAAAACAAAAACGAATAACTTTCAAGTCTTCTTATGCACAACCAAATCTAATGGAATTTGTTTCCTTAGTTTGGACATTTAGGGTAATGCTTTTTGTAATATCCCAGTGAATTGGCCTAACAATTTGGTTAGTGCTTCTGTTCTACTCTTTGCACAGTGCTTGGGGTGTTTCCTAAGGTGTTTTAAGACCAGGCTATAAGCATAACTGAGTAAATTGGATTTTTTTTTATGGTTAATATTAAATAAGGTAAAACTATTTATAGATTATCTTTAAAGATAAAACTCTAATTTTGGTGTGCCAAAATGACTCAGTTTCTGAGGCTGTTAGTCTTTATGGGAGCAGAAATCTTCATCGTTCTTTCACGTAAATAGCTGGTAGTTTTAAACTGCTGACCTTTAGGTTAGCAGCCTGACTTGCAACCACTAGGCTACCAGAGCTCCTTAACCTATTAGGAGTATGTACTAATGTAGATGTAAACTTCCCAAGATGTAAATCTCCCAGGTAACAATTATCTTGCAAAGGATTAAAGACAAATAATTGCAGAAATGAGTATAAATTATTATAAGAGCATATGGAAAGTTGTTTGAGTCAGTTAATGAAATGTGACAAGTAAGCACATCTCACTGAGAAAAGGAACTATTTAAGAGCAAATAAAATAATCTGATTTCAGTAAAAATCTTAAAAGTATGTTTAACAAAAATATTTAATTCATGTCATTAGCATAAAGCCCATTCACATTTCTTACTGAGACTGGCCCTTCTCAGCCTGGGTTCTGGAGTTAGAGGGCTGTGAGGCAGCACCTATAATATGGTTGTTGTTGTTGTTGTTAAGTGCCGTCGAGTCGGTTCCGACCCATAGAGATCCTGTACAGGGTTTCCGAGGGTGTAAATCTTTACGGGAGTAGAAAGCCTCATCTTTCTTCCACGGAGCGGCTGGTAGTTTCGAACCGCTGACCTTAAGGTTCGCAGCCCGATTCGTAACCATGGTTAGAAGGCATAAAAAGCATTCCCTTAAGTCTTACT
>NW_006408609.1:7421095-7422165 GCF_000296735.1 Chrysochloris asiatica | reverse complement strand
GAGATCCAGGTCATAAGAAAGAATGATGAACTTGGCCGATGCTCCATGTCAACAAGGTGACCTAGCAGATAAGTAACAAATGTATAAAATAAAATGTGAACTCCCAAACCAAATCTTTATTGCTTCCCTCTTTTCTTCTGAGTATAATTACTCATATGATTAGTGTTAAACTGAAATTGGAGTCCTGATATGGCACTATAGGAGAAGCACTGAACTGCTACTAATAAAGATGGCAGTTCAAACCCACTAGCCATTCCTTGGAAATCCTATATAGGGTCACTATGAGTTGGAACTTATTCAAAGGTACTTAGCAACAACAACAAAGAGCTGAAATTGCATGGTGTTAAGGTTTCTATGACAACTTGACAAGGCCAGGAATCTCAGTGGTTTGGTATATAGTGGGTTGTAGGTATCCCCCATATGTGATTTGATGAGATAAAATAATAAGAGCATCAAGGGTGGGGTGATACATTTTAACCAGTCTGCTGGCTCACCTTGTTGATATGGAGAAGCAGTCCAGTCCATATGACCTGGATCTCCTGCTTTATTTTTTTGAGTCTTGAGGCACACATATCTGCATTTCTGTGTTAAAACAGTAAGAGGATTAAGGGTTCTCCTGTGTAGGCAAATTTTAGTTATTCCCAGAATGCTCTTAGGATTCTCATCTTGTGTTTTATTTTGGAAAGTTTGATTGTAGTATGTCTTGGTGATTTTGGAGGGGAGGGATCTATCCTGTTTGATGTTCGTTCAACTTCTTGTATGCTTATGTTCTCATCTTTAATGAAGTTAGGAAAGTTTTCTTCCAACAACTCTAGGAATTCTGATCATCTGTCAGTTGTTCCTCTTCATGGTGTACCTCATAACTCTTAATCATTTTTTTGATTTTTTCATTTTTTTTTCTGGCATATAGTCTGGTCTTCTAGCATATAGTATTGGGAGATTTATCTTCAAGTTCACTAATCTGGGTTTCCATTGCTTCACATGTACTCCTTTGCCCTTTCAATGTATTGTCCATTTTTGAGATTTTAGTATCAATCTTCTGGATTTCTAATTGCTGGTTTTGTATCGTT
>NW_006408609.1:7396430-7406871 GCF_000296735.1 Chrysochloris asiatica | reverse complement strand
CCACCACAGTATGGAAAACTGACAGACAAGTGGTCATGATAACATAGAGTATCAGTGAAAAGAGGAAAATCTTAACATCTTGTATTTATTAGAACAAGGGATACTGAATGGTTTGGAATCAGTAAAGGCGTGTGTCAGATTTGTATTCTTTCACCATGTTTATTTAATCTGTATGTTGAAAAAATAATCTGAGATGCTGGATTATATGAATAAGCGTGTGGCATCAGGTTTGGAGGAAGACTCATTAACAATATGCAGATGATACAACCTTGCTTGCTGAAAGTGACGTGAACTTAAAATCCTTATTGATGAAGTGCAAAGACTATATAGCCTTAAGAATGGATTACATCTCATTGTAAATAAAATAAAATTCCTGCAACTGGATCAATAAATACCATCATGATAAATGGAGAAAAGATTCACTTTGCTTTGATCCACAATCAACACGCATAGAAGCATCAGTTAAGAAATCAAAGTTTATTTTGCTGCATAGGATCTCGTTAAAGTATTTAACAGTGAAGATATCAGTTTTAGGATCAACATGCACCTGAAAGAGCTATGGCATTTTCAATTGTCTCATAAGCATATGAAATTTGCACAATGAATAATGAAGACCATGGAAGAATTGATGAAATCAGTGATGGTGTTGGTGAAGAAAATAAAAAGTACTAGAGACTGTCAAAGAAATCTGTGTTGAAAGAAGTACTGTCAGAATGCTCCTTGGTCTATAATAGGTTCCTCATTAGAACTAGTCAGTGTTTTGGAATATCCATTCTACACAATGTTATTCATAGTTCGTTAGGATCGACACATAGCAAGTTTGTTATTATACATACAAGATGTGTATCTTTCTGGTATTGTCTGCTTTCAGCCAAGATCCATATGATGTCAGCAATGATATCCCTAGTTACATGTCCTCTTCTTAATCTGGCTTGAATTTCAGCCTTGCATGTGATAATATTGTTCTAAGATTTCCTCATTCCACTGGGTCACTTCTCTTTGGAATAGGCACAAATATAGATCTCTTCCAATTGAAAGGTCAGGTATCCCTCTTTCAAATTTCTTGGCACAGATGAATGAGTGCCTCCAGTGCTACATCAGTTTGTTGAAAGATTTAATTTTGTATTCCTAGAGCATTGTTATCTTGCCAATACCTTCAGTGTAGCTTGAACTACTTCCTTCAGGACCATCAGTTCTTGATGTGCTCATGAGGAACTGGTACACAGATCAAACACAAGTGGATATTGAACAGTTTAAAATCAGCAAAGAGTGCTTCAGTACTGTATCCTTTAACCATAATTTTTCAAGCTTTATGTTGAGCAAATAATCTGAGAAACTAGATTATATGAAGAAGAATGTGGCATCAGGATGGCAGGAAAACTCATGACTAACCTGAGATATGTAGATGACAAAACCATGCTTGTTAAAAGTGCAGAGGATTTGAAACACTTGCCAAGGAAGAAAAATAACTACAGAGCATTCAGTATGAATTATACCTCAATAAGGAGCTCTGGTAGCATAGTGGTTACGAATTGGGCTGCGAACCACTAAGTCAGCAGTTTGAAACTACCAGCTGTTCGGCGGGGGAAAGATGAGGCATTCTGCTCCCATAAAGATTTACAGCCTTGGAAACCCTGTACAGGGTGGCTATTAGTTGGAACTGACTTCATAGCACACAGCCACCACCATAAAGAAATAAAAAATTCCTCAAAATGGGACCAATAAATAGTATCACGATAAATGAGAAAATGACTGAAGTTTACAAAGACTTCATTTTGAATGGATCCACAATCAACACTTATGAAAACAAACAAATGACTTATTGCATTAGGCAAATAAGATGCAAAAAAACCCTTTAAAGCAACAATAGCAAAGATGGCAGTTTGAGGCCTAAAGTGTGCCTGAACCAAGCCATAAAATTTTCAATCACTTCATGTGCATGTGAAACATGGACAATGAATCAAGAAGGCTTTAGAAGAATCCATGCTTTTGAATTATGGTCTTGGTGAAGAAAATTGAAAGTACCATGGCCTGTTGAAAGAACAAACAAATCTGCATTGTAAAAAGTACAGACAGAGCGCTCCTTAGAACCCAGGATGGCCACACTTTGTCTCTTGTATTTTGGGCACATTGACAGGAGGGACCAGTCCCTGGAGAAAGACATTATGCTAGGAAAAATGGAGGGTTAGTGAAAAAGAGGAAGACCCCCAATGAGATGGAGTGACAAAATGATAGTAACATTAGGTTCAAACATAATGAATGTGAGGATGACACAGAGCTAGTAAGTGTTTTGTTCTTTTGTGCACTGGGTCACTATGACTTGTAATCAACTCAATGGCACCTGACAGCAACAAAAATCTTCTGAGCAGTCAATCAGTTGAAAGGGGACTTTCCTTGGAATGTGTCCCACACTCAATATATATAAGTATAGATGCTATGAGAAAACTTGCTCTTCCTAGATATTGAATCTGTCTTGTCATTCTCTGACCTTCAGTTTTGGGGGCTTTAGTCAGTAGCCTATTACCTGACCTGCAGAACTGGGTTTGTCATGCCCTGGTGTGGCGCTGTGGGTTAATATGCCAGACTGCAAAGCTGTTTGAACTTAAGGTTTGCAGTTCAAGCTCATCAGCTGCTCCTTGGAAATACCATACAGGGTTACTATAGGTTGGAACTGACTCAACGGCACTTCATAACAACACCACTACCATGTCAGTTTGTCAGATTGTGGGGCCTGTATGTTGCTGTGATTCTGGAAGTTACGCCACTGGTATATTGAATGCCAGCAAGGTCACCCATGGTAAATGGGTTTCAGCCGAGCTTCCAGATTAAGACAGACTAGAAGAAATGACAGGTGGACTACTTCCAAATGCTTAGTCACCGAAAATCTTATGAATAGCTGTGGAACATTGTGAAATTATGGAAAATTGAAACATGATGAATAGCACCGGAATACCATCAGATATAGTGCTGGAAGATGAGACCCTCAGGTTTGAAGTCACTCAAAATGTGACTGGAAAAGTGCTGCTTCCCTAAAGTAGAGTTGGTCATAATGGTGTGAATGTAGTAAAGCTTTTGAGATCTTCATTTGCTGATGGAGCACAACTCAAGATGGGAAAGAGCAGTAAACATCCACTAATAATCAGAATGTGGAATGTATGAATCTAGGAAAATTGCAAGTTGTGAAAAATGAAATGTAATGCATAAATGTCAATATCTTAGGCTGAAATGGGTTGGTATTGGCCATTTTGAATCTGCAAATCACATGGTTTAATATGCTGGGAGCGCCAAATTGAACAAGAGTGGCATCATATTCATTATCAAAATGAGTATTTCAAGATTGATTTTGAAGTATAATATTGTCTGTGATAGGATAACATCCATACAATTACAAGGAAGATCAGTTAATGCCACTGTTATTCAAATTTACACATGAACAACTAAAAGTAGTGATGATGAAGTTGAAGAATTCTACCAATTTCTTCAGTCTGAAAATTGACCAAACATGCAATCAAGATGTATTGACATTACTGATAATTATAATACAAAGGTTCATAACAAAGAGGAAAGATCAATAGTTGAAAATATTGTCTTGGTGATGGAAACGATGCTACAGATCAAATGACAGAATTTTTCAGGACCAGTGACTTGTTCATTGCAAATACCTTTTTTAAATAACATAAAAGATGGCTATGTACATGGATCCCCACAAATAGAATACACAAAAATCAAATTGTCACATATTCCATTTTGCCTGGATCCACTATCAACATTCATGGATGCAGCAGTCAAGAAATAGAATGACATATTGTACTAGGCAAATCTGCTGCACAAGATCTCTGTAAAGTGTTCAAGAGCAAAGATGTCGATTTGAGGACTAAATTGCACCTATGTAAGTCATAGTCTTTTCAATAGCCTTATATGCATGTAAATGTTGGACAATGAATAAGGAGGGCAGTAGAACAACTGATGCATTTGAGTTATGGTATTGGAGTAAATATTAAAAGTACCATAGACTTCCAGAAGAACAAATAAGTCTATGTTGAAACAAGTACAGTTAGAATATTCCTTATAAGCCAATATCCTCCTTAGAAGGGAGGATGGTGAAACTTTATCTCACATTAATCTGGATGGATTCTCAACACAGACCAGTCCCTTGAAAAGAACATCATGTTTGGTAAAGTGAAGGGTCACAGAAAAAGAAAAAGACTCCCAACAAAATAGCTTGACAAAGTGACTGCAATAATGGTCTCAAACATTACAATTGTGAAGACAGTACATGTCTGGGCTGTGTTTCGTTCGGTATGAGTTGAAGCTAACTCGAGGGCATGTACCAACAACAACAAGAGGTCATCGAAGTAAGAATAGGAACTAATCAATTATGTAATATTGTCCTAAAATGGGCAAAGAAGAAAATATTTGGGAAGAAAAATTAGGATAAAGTTGAAAGTATTAAACTCTTCAGTGCCAATGAGACACGTGGTTCAATGAGACACAATGTTCAGCAGGCAAATGTCTTGGGATACAGCTTTGGAAATTACACATGAACAACTAAAACCAGTGATGATGAAACTGAAGAATTCTACCAATTTCTTCAGTCTGAAATTGATCAAACATGCAATCAAGATGTATTGACATTACTGATAATTGTAATGCAAAGGTTCATACCAAAGATTAAAGATCAATAGTTGAAAATATTGTCTTGGTGACAGAAATGATGCTACAGATCAAATGATAAAATTTGGAAATAGCAGTGCTAGAAAGTGATCTATTTTTAATTACAAATCAGCCTCATCATTTCAGTCTCAATACTTAGGAACATGCATATACAGATCCATTTGCATCACCAATAATCTAATTTCACATGTTGCTCAGATGGAAATGTTTAAAACCCCATTATATTTTATACTTATTCACATGTTAAGTTTAGTTACTGATTTTGTTAAAATGTTTCTTTACCAATTATTCTGAATAAAAATAATCTCTAAAGTGTTATGCAACATGCAAAAGAAATATCCAAGTGTGATTTTTTCCTATTGAACTTGGTAATTAACTCCCAAAGAAGTTACATGATTTTTTTCAGTTAGCTTTGATAAATAAATATTTTATTCTAGTTTATGATGAATGATATAATTAACAACACGTGTTGGTCCATATAAGCCATTTATTTTACATGTAGTTTATTCACTTTCTAAAAACAAATATGTTACTGAAAGAAAACTTGAATTTGACAATAAATATTAAACACCACATACTAATGAAATATGATATATATTTATTTATTAAGTTATCATGGTTTAAATATTATATTCAGTATAGTCTCTCAAACACAGCTGGCAAAAGAGGTGGGTAATAAATACTGACACAGCCAACTGATTTTCATTAAATACAATTAATAAATGAACACTAAAGAGGGAAGGTCTGCTATTTATTTGCAATCATATCAAAAGGGAATGATTCAAAGGCTAGTCCCATGAAAACTTTTCCTTTGGTATCACTGCCATATGTTCTTGTTTTATAAAATAAAACCATAGGAAAGTTAAGTACAGAAACAAAACATTTAGACATAAACTATGAAATGTTATCTCCAGTATTAGCAAAGGAAACTAAAGCCTCCTTACTCAGCCTTCAGTAAGAAATACGTGCAACTCCATTAACTGCACTAGTTTCTTTCAGAAAATCCAGAGGTCCACTTTTAATCTTGGCCCATTTTTATTTGAGGGTTTTAGGTAATAATGTAGGAGAGTACGGTGCCTTATACATAGTGTACAGTGTATAACTTTTGATGTACATCTCAGTGTAGTACCATTATTGGTACAAAATAACACAACTCAAAGTGAATTTCTTGTTGATAACAATTCAGCGATACCACAAGACGTAAAAAGTAGTACAATATATATTTTTTAAGTTACTGTCATTCAAAGGAAACAGTGAATTCTAAATTAGAGAGTATATTATTAGATATATATTAAATGATAGCCATGAAACCGGTCATTTGTTTGAACATAGATAAGTTTTTGGGTTTCCTTTTAAGAGAATTTAGCTCAGTAAATAAATTTGTCATTTTAATGTAATACTAATACCTTTTCTTCTTCTTACACTTTTGGAACTTTTGGATATATTTGTTTCCTCTATTGTTTTCTGTGCTACTATCACTATCACTGGTTTGTCTCTTTCGTTTTTTCATCTGATAAGGATCAGAGTCACTTGGTTTTTGATGAGTCCACTCATAAGAGCTGGGTCCAGCTTCTAAATCTGGAGTGCGATTTAGTGAAGACAAGGATGTATTAGTAGGAAGTGGCACTGTCATCTCATAGTAAGGAAGCTGAAGCATTGGATTATATGTGTTCCACTGCTGTGGGGGGAAAAACACATTCATTTATAAAAATAAGCTCATAAACTAAAACAAAACAAAGTTGACAGTATATATACATTACATAAACAATTCTAAGTAAAACAAATCATCTGTTGGCACACAAAAGAGAGTGATTTTGTTGAGCAGGGATATGGTTGTTGTTAAGGAACCAATGAGTCAGTTCTGACTTATAGAGATCCTGTAGAGGGTTTCTGAGCAGTGGCTGGTAGTTTTGAACCACTGATCTTATGATAAGCAGTCCAGTGCTTATCTTATAGTATCACACCAGGTAATTTCCTTAAATAACTAACGTAAGATGAAATGTAGTGTGTAGCTTGCTATATAGCTTATTACCATATAGGTAGACACTACTGATGGAAATAGAATATAGACACATCTATAATTTTAAATCTTCTAGTTGTTTTTAGTTGACATTGAGTTAATTCTGACAGGTAAAAAGAACATGCAATTACATAATATGTATCATTTATCTAAATATATCCAAAATATCATGTTAATATGTAATTAATATAAAAATTACTAACCAGATTTTCAACATTCTTTTTGGTTGTTTTATTACATCTTGGTGTGCATTCCATCTTTCTAGCCTATCTCAATTTGGACCCTAATTTTTATTGAAAATAAAACTTTCCAATCAAACCAATTGCCATCTAGTTGATTCTACCTCAGAGTGACCATATAGTACAGAATAGAATAATTCCATAAGGTTTCTGAGGCTGTAAATTTTTACAGGAAGACAGAGCCTTTTCTTTTTCCTGTGGAGTAGCTGATGGGTTTCAGCTGTCTACCTGGCCATTAGCAGCCCAACACTTACCCCCAAAATATTTTATCTGCATTTAGATTTCATGAAATTTACAGATGAAAAAGTTGACCAACATACCCAAATTGTTTCAAATATGACACAGAAGTTCAATATTTGTAAAAATTATACCACACACACACATAACATCACATGTGGTATATTTCACATCTGTCAATATACGTTTGCATAATCTTGTGTTAGTTATAACCTTTTAGCCTCATTTAAAAAAAAACAAAAGACGAGTTGTGAGAAAAAAAATTACTAGGCTATAAGAGTTCTAAGCCAGAACTTTGTTTGAATAATCTGTGGAAATAATGTAGTTTATCAATTTGAGAACCTTTGTATAGGCTAGACTTTAGTTAAGAAATAAGTTCATTTAAAAATCCATGTTTAAAGTAACACACTTGTTACTGATAATTATTATTGTTGTTGACAAGTTCTGTTGAGTTGGTTCTGACTCATAGCGACCCTGTACAGGGTTTTTAAGGAGCGACTGGTGAGTTAGAACCTCCGACCTTGTGATTTAAGTGGATATTGCTGTCCAGTGCTTAACAGTGCCACACCAATATATCTTACAGCTTACTAAATTAAATGATTCACTTTTCAAAACATCTTTTAAAATAGCCATTTACATGTGAACTCTCTACAAATTGTATCTGCTTAATGCAACACCACCACTGTTTGCCCCTCTTCTAGTGGCACGCTGGCTGTCTGCTGAGGGTTTCACTATGGGAGTCAGGCGACTGGGTGGAAGCAGGACATTGGGCAGAGAGATCAGGGTCACTTCTGCCTTCATGCCAGCTTCAGGTTTGAGCACCAAATGCTTCAAAGCATTTTGATGTCCTTCATAGTTTGTGTTGTTATTATATTGAACCAAATGCACATCAAACTTACCATTTTTGGGGAGAAAAAATATTCTTGAGGTAAAGGAGCATTATTAATGGGAAATAACTGCATGGGAACTGTAGGTCTGCCCACAACTTCTTCATTTCTTTGGGGAGATACAAAAAGAAACATAAATTGCTGAAACTCCTACATGCAATGTCCTGATTCCTATTTAAAAAAAAAAAAAAAAAAAGATATCTCTTCCAAATCTAAAAAAAAAAAATTGCTCTGCTAGAGTTCAGGTAAGATTAATGAAAAACCTTAAGCATACACACATACATATATATACACAAATCATTATTATACTGATAATGTAGGTATATAGCAGTACCTTAAGTCAAGCACTACATATCGAAATCTCAATATTTAGAGTTATATTTGACTTTCTGATAGAAAAATATTAAAACAATTTTATATTGGCATTAAAGACAAAAAGTACTTCATATTAACAGAACAAAGACAATAATCACCAGTAACAGAGTTCATCATCTAGCTTCTACAAAATAAAAAGTAAAAAACAAATTTTTCTTAAATTATCTTTGAAAATACATTTACTGTTAATCTACTCTTTCATTGATGGACTATTAACATATTAACATAAAGACATGGTTGCTGATTTCTTTGATACATTAAGGTAAAAGAGGACCTTCAATTTCAAAACTATAGTGTTCTAAAATTTCAGGTTTGCTTCTATGGAGATGTTAAAAATATTCTAATGTTACAAATGCTGGCTTTAACAGTTTACTTACTCCATTTGCTGTTAGCGGCTGTGGGGCTGGCCTTGATTCATGGCTATTCCATGTACAAGGAAACGCAACACTGCCCAGTCCTGTGCCATCCCCACAATCAATGAGGATTAGACTATTAGGATCTACTGGCTAGTTTTCAGAAGTAGATGGTCAGACCTTGCTTCCTAGGCTGTCTAAGTTTGGAAGCTCTTTTGAAACTTCTTCAGCCACAAAGCAACATGCAAGCCTTCAATGGCTGAAGGGTACAGACTGCCAAGTGAAGTGCACTGGCCAGGTACTGAACTCAGTCTTCCATGGGAAAGCCCACCCAGTACACCATAATGCTATTACATAATTGCTGTTATTACTAATTCCTAGAACAAGAAGTACATAGTGGGAAAAGTGAAATGTATACATACAGATAGGCAAGCTGAGGGAATAATACAAGCTACATCTAAACAGACAGGAGATTCCATTCATTAGTGGGGAGAATGCAGACATTGTTGTTGTTGTTAGGTGCCATCAAGTCGTTACTGACTCATAACAACCATATGCACAACAAAATGAAACACTGCTTGGTCCTGGACCAAACTCAGAATTGTTGCTACTCTTAAGCCCATTGATGCCGCCACTTTGCCAATCTATCTCGCTGGTTTTCCCTCTGAACCTCCACCTTACAAAACATGATATCCTTCTCCAGTGACTGGTCCCTCCTAAAAATATGTCTGAAATATGAGAGACAAAGTCTGGCCATCCTGGTTTTCAACGAGTACTCTGGCATAGAAGCCAGCGAAAGAGCAAACTTCATAAAGATAGGCATAAGATAATGGTCCAATGTTACAGTTCTGATGCCCCTAAACTATTGATCAGAATATTCCTGATAGCCTTCAAAAGAACAGCTTCCATAAAGCAACGTAGTAATTTTTATTATTATTATTATTATTATTTTTTAATGGGAAGAGGTTGAGAAGTGAATGGGGAATAAGGATGTGAAGGAGGAAAGATTTTTTTCAGTGAGAGGTAAGACAAAAATAGAATCACTTGATTAGACGACAGGGTTTAGGGAGAACAGGAATGAAAGGTAGAATGAAGTTACAGAGTGGGTAAGATGTATCTCCTTACAGTAGTACTGTCATGGAAACTGCAGATTCTGTGCAACCATTCTGTGATCTCAGGGAATACAAAATTTTCTGAACAGAGGAATTATATTGGAAACTATTCATTAAAAGCAAAGGTATAAGATAGAATAAAAAATACAAGGGAGTCCATTTCTAAGGAGGGCCATAAAGGCCCTAAGATATCACATGAGCAAAATTTTTCACTGTAAATCAGTTTTAGAATGTAACAATCAACCAATTCTTCTATTTCTTTAATAATATAATATATAACAAAGAATAAAATACTACCAATGTATGCATTATAAAGTAATACATGCTTAACTTGGAACTTCTATCCTAGAATTGGTGATGATTTAGATAAATTGGGAAAGGTGTGCGACAGGGTTGTGTTCTTTCACCATTCTTGTTCAATATGTATGCTGAGCAAGTCATATGAGAAGCTGGGTTCTATGAAGGAAAACGTGGCATCAGGATTGGAGGAAGACTTATTAACAACCTGAGATATGCAGATGATACAACCTTGCTTGCTGAAAGT
>NW_006408609.1:7393775-7395240 GCF_000296735.1 Chrysochloris asiatica | reverse complement strand
ATATTTATTTGCTTAATTTTAATAAATATTTTTAATTACCTGTAGCTATGTGGATTTATCTTAACACAATTCTCAAAACTTTGGTTAGTTGGTTCAGAAGAATGAGAACTCCCTTTAAAAAAAAAAGAAAAAGAAACAGATTACTTCCTGGTAAAATAATTCTTTGGAGTTTAAACATTAAACCATAAAACAACCCCAAACCAATATGTATCTGACCTCTGAAAAAAATATTAAATGAGTAATTACAATCAATGTTTGTCTAAAGCGATAGCAGTGCATAAGAATTACATAGGCCTGAGGCTATATAAGCCACAAGATGTTGTTTTGATCTATATAGCTCTACGCTAACTATAGAAAATCCTCAGTATTATCTGCCTCCAGTATAGAAGGCATGGGTTTTCTAAATTGTACTGACAAAAACCAATGCAATTTTACACTGGATGCTGAGCAGCTAGGAAGGGATGCGTGAAAACATACCATGTTCTAACCCTTTCTGCAAGTATACAGTTAACTGGGCAGTACTTGTTGGTGCCTCAATCAATTTTCTTTGAAAATATATTAAAAAACAAAATAAACTACAAAGAGAAGCTATTTTCCTTTGTAACAAGGTACTGTTTTGTTATTCTTACTTGTTTGCTTTTAGTTTAGCAAAAAGGATGAAAAAAGAATAAAATAAACAAAACCATGATACATCAATAAGCCAGAAGTAATTTTTTGTTGTTGTTGTTGTTATTAGGTACCACTGAGTTGGTACTGAGTAATAGCAACCTGATGCTGGTTTGTGCCAACCTCACAATCGTTGTTACGTTTGAGCACACTGCTGCTGCCACTGTGCCAATCTATTTCATTGGGAGTCTTCCTTTTTTTTTTCTGACCCTTCACTTTACCAAACATAATATCCATTTCCTGGGACTAGTCCTAACTGACAATATTTATGAGACAGGGAATCTGGCCATCCTGGTTTCAAAGGAGCACTCGGCTGTACTTCTTCCAACATAGATTGATTTGTTCTTTTGGAAGTACATGGACTTTCAATATTCTCCTCCAGCACCATAGCTCAAATGCATCGATTCTTCTATGGTCTTCCTTATTCTCTGTCCAACTTTCATATACAAATAAGGCTACTGAAAATACCATGGCTTGGGTCAGGTGCACTGTAGTGCTCAAATTGATTATCTTGGCTCTTCAACTATTTAAAGAGGTCTTGTGCAGCAAATTTATCTAATGCAATATATTGCTTGATTTCTTGACTGCTGTTTTCATGAGTGTTGATGGTTGATCTGAGCAAAATGAAGTTGTTGGTAACTTCAATCTTTTCTCCATTTATATGTATGAAGTTTATTGCTTCAGTGGTGAGGATTTTTTTTTTTTTTTTCTTTACATTGAGGTGCAACCCATACAGAAGACTGTGATCTGTATGGGTTGATGTTTATCATTTAAATATTTTAAGTCCTCTTCACATTCA
>NW_006408609.1:7387025-7393425 GCF_000296735.1 Chrysochloris asiatica | reverse complement strand
GCATAATCAATAAAGCACAGGTATACATCTGTCTGGTATTGGCTGCTTCCAGCCAAGATCCATCTGGCATTAGTAATGGTATCCCTCATTCGTTCCATGTCCTTTTCTGAATCCGGCTTGAACTTCTGGTAGTTGTCTTTCAATGTATAGTTGCAGCTGTTTTGGAATAATCTCTAACAAAATTTAACTTGCATGTGATATTAATGATATTGACTGAGGATCTACACATTCTGTTGCATTACCTCTCATAGTAATGGGCACAAATATATATCTCTTCCAACCAGCATGCCAGGTAGTTGTCTTCCAAATTTCTGGGCATAGATGAGTGACTGCCTCTAGTGCCACATCAGTTTGTTGAAAAATTTCAATTTGTTTTCCACCAATTCCTAGAGGCTTGTTCTTTGCCAATGCCTTCAATGCACCTTTGACTTCTTCCTTCAGTATCATTGGCACTTGATCATATGTTATCTCTTGAAATGTTTAAACATCGACTATTTATTTTTGGTATAGTGACTCTGTATTCCTTCCATCTTCTGCTAATGTTTTCTGCATAATTCAATATTTTTTCCCACAGTGGTGGCGGTGGTGGTGGTGTGCTGTGAAGTCATCGATTCCGACTCATAGCGACTCTGCATAGAGTCCCTGAGGCTGTAAGTCTTTACGGGAGCAGATAGCCACATCTGTCTCCTGTGGAACACCTGGGAGCTTTGAACTGCTGACCATGAGATTAGCAGCTTTACTAGTAACCACTATGCTTCAATACTGCAAGTCGATGCTTGAATTTTCTGTTTAGTTCCCCCACCTGAGAAATGCCGAACATGTTCTTCCCTTTTGTTTTTCTAACTTCAGGTATTTTCACATTTTGTTGTAATATTTGACTTTGTCTTCTCAAGCTGTGCTTTGAAATGTCCTATTCAGCTCTTTTACCTCCTTACTTCTTCATTTACTTTAGCATCTCTACACAGCAGTGCAAGTTTCAGAGTCTCTCCTGACATTCATTTTGATCTTTTCCTTCTTTCTTGTCTTCTTAATGACCTTTTGCTTTCTTCCTGTATGACAGTCTTGATGTCATCCCACAACTCTTCTGGTCTTTGGTCTTTAGCATTTATTATATCAAATCTATTTTTCAGATGATCTCTAAATACAGGTGGGATATATTCAAGGTCATATTTTGGTTCTTGTGGACTTGTTTTCATTTTCTTCAGCTTCAGCCTGAATTTGCACATGAGCAATTGATGGTTTGCCTTGTCTTGACTGATTATATGGAACTTTTCTATCATCTCTTTCCACAGATTTAGTCAATTTGATTTCTGTGTATCCCATCTGGTAAGGTCCATGTGTTGCTTTAAAAAGGTATTTGCAATGACCAAGTCATTGGTTTTGCAAAAGCCTATCATGTTATCTCCAGCATAGTTTTTATCACCAAGGACTTATTTTCCAGCTACTGATCCTTCTTCTTTGTTTCCCATCCTTGCTTTTCAATTGCCAATAATTATAAATACATCTTGATTCTATGTTTGATGAATTTCAGACTGAAGAAGTTGGTAGAATTCTTCAATTTCTTCATCATTAACTTTAGTGATTTTTGTGTAAATTTGATGGTTTTCCTTATATGTGTATGGGTATTATCCTATTCCAGACAGCATTAGACTTCAAGACAGATTTTTTGATATTTTTGTTTTTATTATTAACGTGACAGCATTCCTCTTCAATTGTCATTCCTGGCATAGTAAACTATGTGATTGTCAGATTCAAAATAGCCACAACTTCATCTCATTAAGGCCTAGGATATCAATGTTTATGTATTCCATTTCATTTTTGACTATTTCCAATTTTCCTAAATTCATATTTCATACTTTCCATGTTCTGATTATTAACGGATGTTTATAGTTGTGTCTCTTCATTTTGACTTTTGCCCCATCAGTAAATGAAGGTCCCCAAATGGTTTAGTTCCTTCACATCATCATGGTCAACTCTGCTTTGAGGAGGCAGCTCTTCCCCAGTTGTATTTTAAGTGCCTTTCAACCTGTAGGAGCTCATTGTTTGGCACCATATCATCATGTTTCAATATTCAATATACTGGTGCTGACATTTACACTGCTATTCAAAGATTTTCAGTGCCTAAATATCTGGACATAATCCGTCTCTCCATCCTAGTCTGTCTTTGTCTGGAAGCTCAGCTGAAATGTGTCCACTGTGGGTGGCAATGCTGGTATTTAAGATACTTATGGTATAGTTTCCAGAATCACAGCAATACACAAGTCACCACAGTATGACAAACTGACAGGTGAATAGTGGTGAGGCCATTTAGGGTAGGCCAAACAAGTACTGCCAGAACTACCAGAGGACCTCTATCTAGAAACATGAAAGGGCTCTGGGCATCTAATCATATATGGTCAGTTCCTGACACACATTCATGTCATGAAGTTTCCTCCATCACAAGTAATGGTCACTGCTCTTATATAGGCTTAGAACCATAGCAGTATATACAGGCTAGTTTCCCAAGGAAAGACATGAATGCACCCACACTATCTTCCAAATATTAGGTACCGATTCCATATTTTGGCAGGGACAAAATGACCAGTAAATGCCAATAAAAAAAAAATCCTTGCTATTAAATAAAAGCTAAAGTTCTGTGTCTTCCATTCATTTAGAATTTCTAAGAGTCAATAGCAACAATTATGGATACTTGCTGGGTGTGCTAAAATTGATTATTTTACATTTAAATATAGAAAAGATGATATAGGGTTGTCAATACAATTTGCATGCTAATTAACTGCATAAATTATGAAATTATGAATTAGATATCTGTTGTGATAAAATTTATTTGAGACCATAGGGGCACTTCTTCTGGTCTTAAACTATATATAAAATACATTTCTGAAAATAGCAAGTAAAAACACACACTTAAAATAGAATTTATGTCATAGTGACGATTCATCAGTGGCAGAACCTACCAACTCGATATTGCACATTTATTGGTCTTCCATATAAACGGATCCCATTCAGCAAAGCTATGGCATAAGATACTGATTCTGGGTGTTTAAAGCAGACAAATCCAAAAGACTTCGGCTTCCCCTCTCTGTCTTTGCATATAGTCACTTTGGTTAATGGTCCAGCCTATAAGAAACTTAAACATTATCTTCTCATAAATCCAAAGATTTTTTTATAAGAAAAATTCAACTTTAGATTTCAAAAAAAAGTCTGTTAGCAATGTTCTTATGCATCTGTACTAATAGTTCATTTTCTTAACAATAAAACTAACATCCCCTTATGTTTTCTTGGTATTTTCTGACTCATCAAAGAAACATATCTAGTGTTAAGAATACAAAATGATAGGTAATATTGGCAAATTCTAAAAGGTAAGAAAGATTACTATTCTTTTTATCTTAACAAAACTAGCTAGAAAGTAAATAAATCTAAGATTAAAATAATTTGCCTCTGTATATATTAACAGTCTAAGGAGCTCTCATAGCATAGTGGTTGCGAATCGGGCTGTGAACTGCAAGGTCAGCAGTTCAAAAATACCAGCTGTTCCATGGGAGAAAGATGAGGTGTTCTGCTCCTGTAAAAATTTACAGCCTCGGAAACCCTGTATAGGGTTGCTATGAGTCAGAAACAACTCCACGGCACACAGTCACCATACTAACAGTCTATAACTACAAAATTAAATGGAAATGAGAGATCAATATTGGCTGAACTATCAGCAAAAGACCTTACAATATATTTTAATGTTTTTCTGTCATGAAGATTAAAAATATGTACAAGAGAAAGTAAGTTTATAATGTCCTTTGATCTTGTACAAAAAAACAAACTGTTTTAATATGTTCAAGAAGTTTAAGTAGGTGTATTATTTACAAGAATGGAAAATAACAAAGGCTCCAAATCCAACAACTGAGAATGTTATCCCATGGCATATTATTAAAATAAAATAAAATACTCCTAACAGAATCTTGGAATGGTGCTGTGGGTTAATGAGCTGGACTGCAAGGCCAGTTTGAACCGCGAAGTTGGTGATTCAGGATTACCAGCCAATCCCCAGAAACCCTATGAGGGTCCCTGAGTTAGAACTGACTAATGGCATTTAAGGGCAACAACAAAACCTACAAACATTTTGGTGGCATTGATGAAAAGGCCTCTGAATAAGTCATAAAAAGTAAAAAGCATAGCACAAAAATTGTAGAAACATGTTAATGACAACTAAGAAAAAATTTATATCCTCACTTTGATAAAGATTAGAGGAAGTGGAGTTTTACAGAGACATGAGATTTAATGTTGAATGGTTCATAATTATTAATTTTACCTTAATGATAATTTTTCTATTAGACTTGGATAACTATGGTGGTGGTGATGTGCCACTGAGTCAGTAATGACTCACAGCATTTCAGTATAGGGTTTCCGTGGCTATAAATCTTTACTGGAGCAGAAAGTCTCATCTTTCTCCCATGAGGCTACTAACAGATTCTAACTACTGACCTTGCAGTTAGCAACTCAGTTTGTAATTGACTATGCTACCAGGGCTCCTTTGAATAACTATGTAAGTTTTTAATCTAAAAAAAAACATGCTAATTGTCATCTGTAAAATAATGTACCCTAAAATCCATTTTCTTTTCATTCACTTTTTTCATGTTTTCCAAAGCTTATCTTTTCTTCTAGGTACAACCATTAGCTTAGCAAATCTATTTTTCCCCCACTAATGCCTCTTGGTGTGTCTCTGTATGATCAGCTGGACTGCAAACCATAAAGTCAGCAGTTCAAGCCCACCAGCTGCTTGTCAGAAACTATATACAAGGTCGCTATAAGTCAAAACCAATTCCACAGAAATTAACAATGCCTCTTTCATGGGGGCCACCTCCTAGAGACTTCTGTGTGATTATGCTTCAAATTCAACATACAGGCATACCTATATTTCAAGTTCACTTCCAGACCACCACAATAAAATGATTATCACGATAAAACGAGTCATACAAATTTTTGTTTTCCAGTGCAAATGAGTTGGAAATGATTTGATAGCTGTGGGTTGATGCGTATTTAAGTTATGTTTATACTATACTGCAGCTTATTAAATGTGAAATATGTAATATAATTATTAAAAAGTTTGAAATATTACAAGAATTATCAAAATCTGACACAGAAACATGAAGTGAGCATATACATACTATGGAAAAATGGTGCTGACACACTTGTTTGATGAAAGGTTGTCAGAAGGCTTCAATTTGTAAAAAAAAATTTAGTGTCTGAGAAGCACAATACAGTAAAGAAAGCACAATAAAATGAGGTTTGTCTGTATTTGAAATGAAATTCATTATCTTTCCCCTCTAAATTCCTACTCCAGTATTTCTTATTATAGGTGAAAAGTGTTGTTAGTGCTTGACAAGTGGGCTCTGCATCATCGTGACCATATGTGTAACAGGAAATTTTAAAGCCAGCCATAACTCAACTGTCAGTTTGTTGTATTATGGAAACTTGTGTGTTGCTATGATTCAGGAAGCTATGCCACTGGTATTTTAAATACCAGCAAGTTCACCCATGGTAGACAGGTTTCAGCTGAGCTCCAGATGAAGACAAACTAGGAAGGAGAGGCAGACTACTTCCGAACATGCAGGCACTGAAAACCTTATAAATAGCAGTATAACACTATCAGGTATAGAACACAGAATACTGAAACATAATGAAGAACACCAGACTATCATCAGATACAGTGCCAGAAGACAAGCCCTTCAGGTTGCAAGGCACTGAAAATACAACTGGGGAAGAGATGTCTACTCAAGTAGAGTTGATCGTGATGACTTGAATTCATTTGAAATAATTAACATAGGGGTGTTTTATTTAGAGACAAAGATATCATATTCCATACCAGTTACTTTCAATTTCACTACGGATCATGGTGACTCTGTATGTCAGAGTAGCACTGTGCTCCCTAGGGTTTTTGAATGGCTGATTGTGTTTTGGGAAGTGGTTCTCCAGACCTGTCTTCTGAGGTACCTTTGGGTGAACTCAAATTGCCAACTTTTCAGTTAGTAACCAGATCTTTAACCTTTTGAACTACCCAGGGACACCAGAAACAGGAGCTTTCAAAACAATAAACAATCCCCTTCCCCCTGGTAAACTTATACTTGTTAAGTGCCATCGAATTGGTTCTGACTCATAGAGACCCTATGTGCACCAAAACAAAACACTGTCTTGTTCCTGCACCTTCCTTATGCCTCATTATTCAACAATACCAATTTCTCTTATCAAACCCATCACCCACTGCCATTGAGTGAATTTCAACTAATAGCCACCCTACAGGAAAGGGGAGAACTGTCCCCTTACAGTCGTCCCTTATCCTGATAGGGAACAGTCTCTCATAATTGATTTTTCTTGATGTTAGTGTTAGAAGGAATACACGTAAGTCAAA
>NW_006408609.1:7383064-7385235 GCF_000296735.1 Chrysochloris asiatica | reverse complement strand
CTTACAACTGGACTAATAACATCACAATATATGGAGAAAAGATTGAAGTTGTTAAAGACTTCATTTTGCTTAGATCCACAATCAACATTTACGGAAGCTGTCAAGAAATCAAACTACTTGTTGCATTATGGAAATCTATTACAAAAGACCATTTTACAGTGTTCAAAAGCAAATATCAGTTTGAGGACTAAGGTGTACCAGACCTAAGTCATGGTATTTTCAGTAGCCTCTTACATATGTGAAAGTTGGACAGTAAATATGGAAGACCATAAAAGAATTGATGCGTTTGAGTTATAGTGCTAGAGAAAAAAAATATAAAAGTACCATGGACTTCCAGAAGAACAAATAAATCAGTGTTGGAAGAAGTACAACCAGAATGCTCCTTAGAAACCAGGAGAGCCTGATCTTGTCTCTTACAGTTCTGACACATTATCAAGTAGGACCAGTCCCTGGAGAAAGAAGGACATTATGCTTGGTAAAGTGGAGGATCAGAGATCAAGATGAAGACTCTTAATTAGATGGATTAGCACAGAGGCAGCAATAGGCTTACACATAACAATTGTGAGGGTGGCACAGGACTGGACAGTGTTTTGTTCTGTTGTGCATAGGGCTGCTATAAGTTGGAACCAACTAACAATAACAGTGTCATTAATAGTAGTTGTGGTTGTGTGCTATCAGTCAGTTCTCACTCATAATGACCTTGTATAAGATTTTGTGAATCATTAAGAGCATATAAAAAACGATCTTTCTCTCAAGGAGAACTGATGGATTTGAACTTTTGACTTTTGTGGTTACCAGTCCAGTGCATAATCCACTATACCACTATGGATTCTTAATAATAGTTGTTGTTGTTACGGGACATCGAGCCACTCCCGACTAATAGTGCACAGCAGAGCAAAACATTGCCCAGTTGTGTGCAAACCTTACAATTGTTGCTATACTTGAGCCCACGGCTGCTGCCTGCCACCGTGCCAATTTTGTGGCCACTGTGCCAGTAGTACTATTAATAGTAGTAGCAGCAGAAACAGTAAGGGCTGAGCTGTTTTATTTGGATTCGCTCATTTAATCCTCACAACCACACCATGTTGTATATTCCATTATACCCATTTGACACTAGAGTAACTGGAGACAATAGACTCATACTCTAAACCACTTGAATATATTATTATGTATTCTCTAACTTTTGTAGATACCCTAAATCATGGGGTCCTCTCCATAGTGAAATGAACGTGGGGTGGGGGTGGGGGCTAGGTGTATACCACAGGTGAGTCCTTAACAACAACAAAAAAAGCTGCCATCAAGTAGATGTCAACTCATAGAGACCCTGCAGGGCAGAGTAGAACTGGTCCATTGTTTGTTGTTTTTCTTGTTAAATGCCATCGAGAAGGTTCTGACCCATTGTGACCCTGTATTAGGGTTTCCGAGGAGCAGCTGGTGAGCTTGAACCGCCAACCTTGCAGTTCAAATGGCTTTGCAGTCTGGCGCATTAACCCACAGCGCCACACCAGGACTCCTTCCATAATTTACAAGACTGTAAATTTTTACCAGAGCAGACTGTCACATCTTTCTGCCGAAGAGAAGCTGGTGGGCTTGCTCAACTAAAGATAGTAACTAGGCTGTTCTAGGTTCCGCTGCCCACAGACGCAGGCGGCCTCAGTTAAAGTGCAGTCACTGCACACCCCCAGCACTCTGCAGAGGCGGTGGGTATGACGGCGAAAACTGTAGCACACCAAAGCCTAGCTGCTCACCTGGTGAGAAATGTGCCACTGTGAAATCACGTTAAAACCTGGTTAATTTATAGGAAGGACTGGGAGGACCAATGGCTTCGCTTCCGGTCGGCCGCGCCCCGCCCCTGCGCCGCTTCCTCCCAGCTATCGGTACCTGAAGGAACAGCTCGTAAAGAATCTCTTCCCGCACTCGAGTCTCTAAATTCCCCACAAACACGGTCCTGTTCGCCTCTTCCTGAGCAGGAAACATCCCTTCAGTCTCAGCCTCAAGGATGAAGTTGGTGTCTCGACCCAACCCCCGCCTCGTTTTATTGCGCCGCCGGGGCGTGGAGGCGGGGACGAAGACAGAGACAAGATTGCGCGCACCGGAGGCGGGGCCTAGGCAGCGTGGCCACGCCCACTGTCTGACCTGACCTGCTCACTTTGTGGCTGATGAGTGCTAGG
>NW_006408609.1:7379584-7381343 GCF_000296735.1 Chrysochloris asiatica | reverse complement strand
GTGTCTATGGAACTCAGTCCAAGTTTTTATTGTTGTATTTCTCCCACGTCCACTCAAAAGTTGACCAGGGCAGTCACCAGTGATCATACAAGATTGTTCTTATGTCCCATTTGAATGTCAGTGCTGGAAAGGGGTTTACCCTGAAGGGCTGACTTTTCTTGACTTGATGGCTCCAGGGCAAATAGCCTGTTTGATATTGTCAGAGGCAAAGAGTCCCTCTGCCCCCAGCTGCTGCTTTTTGTTTCAAGAAGTATCTTCTGTTTCTCTAGCCATTCTGGGTTGGTCTGTGTATCTTTTCAGTTGGGAATGTGCCACCTCCAGAGGTTCTGGTTGGGGCTCAGGATTCCTCCTAAGGTCCCTTACTTACTCAACAAAAGCTTAACAAGAATCCTATTTCCCTGGGCACATTCTAGTACTCTTTTAGATAATTGAATCAGTTATAGGCTGAAGATGGGTTTACAAGCTTTCTGTAATCATATTTCCCAACATTCCATTCTTTCCTACTTAAATGTCTATATTATAATAGTAAGCAGGGAAAACCAATATCCACCGAATGCATCTTAACATTGTTTCCGTTTCTTTATCCAATCAAACTGTCTCAATCCCTATATCATAGAGCTCTGTTGTTTCAAGGCTGTACATACATCACAATCTACCTGTATCCCATTTAGCCTATGCATACCTCCCAAAGTCTTCCCCTTATCACCTACACCTTTTTCTTGTACAGTGCCCACCTCTTCCTTTTTATTGCCTTCACCATCTATCATGAGTCTATCCCCTAACCTGTGAGTTGCTGTCCCCTCCTTCCTACTCCTGATAACCATCAAAGAATTATTCTTTTCATATGGAAATCTTTTCTTAAACTTTTACAATAATGGTATTATGAAATAGTTGTCCTTTTGTGCCTGACCAATTTCATTCAGCATTATGTCTTCAAGGTTCATTCATATTATGAGGTGTTTTGCAGCTTCATCATTTGTCTTTAAGGTAGCATTCTACTATGTGTATATATCAGAGTTTATCTATCTATTCTTCTGTTAATGGGCACTTAGGCTGTCTCCATCTTTCTGCTACTGTGAATCGTGCTGTGATGAACATTGGTGTGCAAAAATTTACTTGCATTCTGGCTCAGATTTCTTGTGGATCTGTACCAAGAAGAGGAATTGCTGGATTACAAGGTATTTCTATTTTCAACTTTCTGATGAAGCACTATACCATTTTCCAGAGTGGTTGAACCATTTTACAGTTCCACCAGCAATTTAGGAGTGTCCTGGTCTCTCCACACCCTTGCCAGTTTTTGTTGTCCTCTGCTTTTTAAAATTTTTCTGTTAATGCTGGTGTGAGATGATATGTGTCTTTTGTTTTGATTTGCATTACTATAGGAGTGTTGTGGCGCTGATGTGGCACTGCAGGTTATTGCACTGGACTGCAAAATTGGTTTGAACTGCAAGGTTGGCAGCTTAAGCTCACCGACTGCTCCTCGGAAAGCTGATACAGTTTCGCTCGATACAGGCACCAACTTGATTGTTGTTGATTTAACAACAACATCAGTGGCTAATGATCGTGAACATTTCTCCAAATATTTGTTGGCTCCCTGAATGTCATCCTTGCTGAAGTGTCCTTTCATGTCCTGTTGATGTTGTTTCCTATGAAGTTTAGTAATCAGTCCTTTGTCTGATATGGCATTATAAAAATATTTTCCCAGTTTGTGGGCTCCTGTTTTATTCTTTTGGTGAAATCTTTTGATGCATATATGTTG
>NW_006408609.1:7376323-7378824 GCF_000296735.1 Chrysochloris asiatica | reverse complement strand
GTATTGTTTTCCTAATTTCCTTTGCAGAGCTGTCTTTATTATTATAGAGGAATCCAACTGATTTTTGTATATTGACCTTGTACCCTGACATTTTGCTGAATCTTCCAATGAGTTCCAGTAATTTTTTTGGGTAGGTCTTTGGAATATTCTATGGATAGGATCTTACCATCTGCAAATTGGCCAAGAGTTTTATTCTTCTTGGCCAATTTGGATGCCTTTAATTTCCCTTTCTTGCCTTATAGCTCTGGGTAAGACTTCCAACACAATATTGAATTGTTGTTAAGTGCTGTTGGGCTGGTTCCAATTCTATATAGGGTTTCTAAGGAGCCTGTATAGGGTTTCTAAGGAGCCGACTTTGTGGTTCAAATTGACTTGGCAGTCTAGTGCATTAACCCACAGCATCGCTCCAGGACTTGACAATACTGAATAGAAGTGGTGATATAGGGCATCTTTATCTGGTTCATGTTCGCAAAGGAAATGCCTTCAGTTTCTCTCTATTGAGAATGAGGCTGGCTGTTAATTTAGTATATGCTTTTAATTATGTTGAGGAATTTCCCTTCAGTTCCTACTTTGTTGTTTTGATCAGGCATGGATGTTGGATTTTGTCAAATTCCTTTTCTACAGCAATTGATATAATCATGTGCTTTTTCTACTTTTAAAAATTTATGTGGTGAATTACGTTGATTGTTTACCTAATATTGAACTATCCTTGCATCCCTGGTATGAATCTTGCTTGGTCATGATTTATTAGTTTTTTGATAGGTTGTTGAATTCTATTGGCTAGGATTTTGTTGATAATTTTTGCATCTATGTTCATAAGGGAATCAGTCTATAATTTTCTCTTTTAGTGTTGTCCTTCCTGGTTTTGTTATTAAGATTATGCTTGCTTTGTAAAATGTATTAGGAAGTGATCCATTCTTTTCTATATTCTGGAATAGTTTGAGTAGAATTGATGTCAGCACTTCTCAAAATATTTGGTAAAATTCACCAGTAAAGCCATCTGGACCTGGACTTTTTAGCTATAAAGTTTTATGAAATAAGGATTTTTGTATTTGTATCCAATTGTTGTTAAGTGTTGTCAAGTTGGCTCTGACAGTGTCCTGTATAGGGTTTCCAAGGAGTGCCTTGCGTGTTTGACCCCTTGACCTTGTGGTTGACAGTTCAGTGTTCATCCTTTAGCTTCTATACCAGGACTCCAATGGAGCACTTAAGTTTGCCCAGGAAGAGCTCATTAGGGAAGTTGGAGAAGATAGTCATAGAGGTTTTGAGGATGGAGGCTTGTGTTGTTGTTTTTTTTGTGTTCAATTCTGACTACTGCATAGCTAGTAGAACTACCCCATAGAGGTTTTCTAAACTGTAGTCGTCACTGAGCAATAAAGACTTGACAGCACTTAATAATCAACAAGATCACAAGTCTTTTACCCAGATCTGAAGTTTTCTGTTAGTAGCCTAGTGTCACCACTGTGCCTTCAGGGCTCCTTAAGAATTTGTAATAGGGTTCAGTGTAGTACTGTATATTCTGTGTATCCAGGTGGAATTGATTATTAAAGAGTATTACAAAAAATCCAAAGAACAATGAAGAGAATTAAAAGGAAGAACAGAATTTACTCGGAAATTCAATACTTGGATAAATCAACTGTCAACAATTTTTTTCCCTTCTTCCTTACTTTCTTAGTAGTTCTTTCATTCACTCCTTTTTTTCTTCTTCTCCTCCTCTCTCCTTCTTACCTCTCTTGTTATTGTTTTTTAATTCTTCATCATGCATGAATAAGTTACATAATTTTCACTTTTGTGCATATACACACACTCCATAGGAATCAAACAGGAGAAAATATCCCTCAATTTACATTTCATGATCTGTATGATTCAATTGTTGAGGTAAATGGGATGATAGGAGGGAGGTTTAGTTAGTGACTGGATATTTGGAAAAACAGTGAGGAAACTGTAGTATCCTCTGAAACTTAGGAAAGAGATGGAATACTTCTTTCCAGACACCTCAAATATTGGAATTTATTAATAAGGGCAGGATATATAAGGTTTCAAATTATATAAATATTGAACAATTTGTTAGTAACACAATATGGACAGAATAAAATGTTGCTATTAAGTGCTATCGATTGTGTTCCAACTCATAGTGACCTTCTATAAGGTTTTTGAAGGTTTAAATTTTGATGGAGCAGAATGCTTCTTCTTTCTCCCTCAGAGTGATTTGTAGGCTCGAACCACAAACCTTGTGGTTCACAGTCATATGGAGCCATCGTGTCCCTCCAGGGTAAAGTTTTTATTGCTGTTAAGTACTACTGAGTAGGTTACAACTCATAGCAACCCTTTGTAGGATTTCTGACGAGCAGCCTGTAGGTTTGAACTGTGCTGTTGAGTTGGTTCTGACCCATAGTGACCCTGTACAGGGTTTCTGAGGCATAAATCTTTATGGAAGCAGAAAGCCTCATCTTTCTACTATGGAACTGCTGGTAGTTTTGAACTGCTGACCATGAGGTTAG
>NW_006408609.1:7370024-7375773 GCF_000296735.1 Chrysochloris asiatica | reverse complement strand
ATTCAGTCCACATGTATACCCATACATATACTTGTAATCACCATTATTGTAGGGTTGCTCATATAACAGTATTTACAACTATGGCCTTTAACTCTTCAACTCCTCCCAGCAACTTCCGCTGCCTTCATCATTTGTTTTGTCTCCCTCCCTCTTACTTTATATTGCCTTCCCCTCTTCAAGTTAACACATGTCTACTCTCTACCCTGTCTCCCTACCCCATTACTGGTAACCATCAAAGAATGTTTCTTTTAGTGTGAAACCTTTTCTTCACTTTTTACAATAGTGGTCTCATAGAAAATTTGTCCTTTTGAGATTAACTGATTTTACTCAGAACAATGTCATCCAGGTTCATCCATGTTATGAGTGAGGTGTTTCTCATATTCATTGTTATCCTTTAATGTTTAGTAGTATTCCATTGTATGTTTGTACCACAGTTTGTTTATCAAAACTAAACACCTTGAGAGAATGAATCAGTGAGCCGGAGGCTGAGGACCATAGTCTGTCTTGCAGGACACAAAGTTTGGTTGGCATAACATAGTCTGCAAAGACAATGTTCTACATCCTACTTTGGTGAGTAGCAGCTAGTGTCCTAAAAGATTGTGAGTGGCTATCTAAGGTACGACTTTTGGTCTCTCGCTGTACAGAAGAATGAAGAGTGATAAAAATCAAAGACACATTGAAACAATTAGTCCAGTGAACTAATAGACTGTAGGAACATCCTTCTCCACAACTCTGAGACCCAAAGAATGAGACAAGTGCCCAGCTACTATTAGCAACTTCTCTGAGAGGGATCACATTAGAGGAAACACTGTATATGAATTATTGGATGGAAAATTGATCTGCTTTGTAAACCTTCACTTAATTCAGAATTAAAAGTACTTATTTTTTTAGAAAAGGAAAGGTGTAAGTCTAGGTTGTATCCTTTCACCATATTTATCCATTCTATATGCTGAGCAAATAATCTGAGAAGCCAGAGTATATGTAGAAAAACATGACACCTGGAATAGAGGAATACTCATCAACAACCTTTGATATGTAGATGACATACCCTTGCATGCTGAAAGTGAAGAGGACTTGAAGCACTATTGATAAAGATCAAAGACTACAGCCTTTAGGATGAATTATACCTAAACATAAAGGAAACAAATTCCCTAGAAATTATACTAATAAGCAACATAAATGGAGAAAAGATTGAAGTCAAGGATTTCACTTTTCTTGAACCCACAACCAACACCCATGAAAACAGCAGTTAAGAGGTAAGGTTAATAGTCCAGTGTTTAGCCTACAGCGCCACACCAGGACTCATGTATGTATTTATATATGAGTAAGCGCCAGACTGCAAAGCCATTTGAACTGCAAGGTCGGTGGTTCAAGCTCACCAGCTGCTCCTTGGAAACACTATACAGGGTCGCTCTGGGTCAGGATCAACTCAACGACACTTAACAACAACAACAACAAGGATAACCATGAGTAGGATAAGCACTGTACTACTAACTGATAACTACAAGGCTGGCAGTTCAAACCCACCAACTGATCTCAGGAACCCTGTACAGGGTTACAATCAGTGAACCCACTTGTTGTAACTCACTCTTTAGCACACAAGAACAGCAACAACGTATGCATGAATTGCATATACATATTTCAACATTTTTTCACAGTAACATTTTCCCAGTGATTCCATTGACATTCATCATGTTTTGCCATTATCAATACTATCAATTTTCAAATTTTTATATCACTGAAAACAGAAACTCAGAGCTCACCAAGTAGTAACTTCCTCTTGTCTCCTCCCTCTCACTGTGATATCCACCAACAAACTCTGGCCCCTATACATTTATTTATTTTAGATATTTCATGTAAATAGGACCATACAGTAATCACTTTCATTTGAATGACTTATTTAACTCAGCTTAATGTTTTCAAAGTTCACCAGGATTTAATTTTTATTCAGGACAGAGTAATACACTACTATATGCATATACTACATTTTACTTATCAATTCATTTGCTGAATGACATTAGGTTGTTTCCATAAACCAATGTTTAATACAGCATTACTCACATTAGCCAAAAGTTGATAAATTTTTATTCATTTACCTTAAATATATTTTCTAAACCAACCTTCACACCCTCCTTCACATCTCCTCAGACACTGCTGATCTGAGATCTGTGTCCTCAGGCATTATGGAGAAATTTGTAGTGCAATGCAATGACTTTCCATGTTATAGACCATTAACTATATTTGTAAATATTTAATGATCATATTATCTTTTGTTGTTTGTTGTTAAGTGATGTTGAGTCAGTTCTGACTCATAGTGACCCTTTATAGGGTTTCCAGGGAGCAGCAAGTAGATTAGAACCACTGACCTTCTGGTTCAAAACAATATTGCAGATGAGTGCTTATCCTATAGCATCCCAATATTACCTTAGTATATTGATATTTACATCATTACATCAAAATGATTATGTATGAATTTGGTGTACTCGCATTTTAGTGGGAAGAGCTTAGACTTTTTTTTTTTTTATACTGAAATTATGTGGCAATAAATATTTGCTCACTGACTTTATTAAATATCAGAATTTCCCGTTATCCAACTCTTTTCTTTTTGTCTATAAATATAGACACACTGCTTATAATTTAAGTGTATCTAGTCAAAGGAGCTCTGGTAGCATAGTGGTCATGAATTGGGCTGCTAACTTTAGGGTCAGCAGTTTGAAACTACCAGCTGTTCCACGGGAGAAAGGTGAGGCTTTCTGCTCTCATAAAGATTTACAGCCCTGGAAACTCTGTACAGGGTTACTATGAGTCAGAACTGATTCCATGGCACTTAACAACAACAACAATAAATTCAATGTTACATGCTTGGAGAGCTAATGCAATTTGCTATTTGTTCAGAACTGGAACAAAATAATTAATTTTTCAAATATTATTGTTTTTGGAATTGTGTGTTACCAACTCATAGTGATACAATAGGAGAAGTAGAATTGCTGCCTTAGGTTTTCCTAAGCTGAAATCTTTACAGGAGCAGATGCCAGGGTTTTCACTGATGAACTGCTGGTGAGTTCAAATCACAGACCTTGTAGTTACCAGCCAAGTGTTTAACCATTGTATCATCAGGATTCTAATGTTAGGAAACTGTATTTCCTAAATCATACTGAATGCACACATGATGAAACATCTAGAAATAGAAAAAAAGAAGAATTCACTTCTTCCTAGCATTCAATGGACTGTTAGTCATATGTAAATTTTAAATTGATCAAATGCATGGAACACTCTATAAAGAATTTCAAACCCACCAGCTGTTTTGATGGGGAAACAAGAGGCTGTCTGCTCCCATAAATATTTACAGACTCTGAAACCCTGAAGAATAGTTCTATTATGTCCTGTGAGCCAGAATGGACTTAATGGCAGCAGGTTGGGTTTTCTACTCTCATTGGGAAGTTTTATGCCCCTAACTTAATGAATATAAGGAGTCCTGGTAGCATAGTGGATTAAGAGCTAGGCTCCTAACTGCAAGGTCAGTAGTTTGAATCTACTAGTCACTCTGTGGGAGAAAGGTGAGGTGTTCTGCTCCTGTAATACTTGCAGCCTCAGAAACCCTCTACAGGGTTGCTATGTGTTAGAACTGACTCAGTGACACATAACCATCACTACCAACAAATATATGAGCATATAAAAAATGAAAATGTCTTTTATACACACACATGTGCTGTGTGGGCTCAGTTACAAAAGAGAATAAAAGTCATCTGGGCAAAAGAAAGGGAAAAAAGAACCCTAATTTCATATTATTTGTTTGATTTCAATAAATCAAACAAATAATATGTATATATATGTTATATTATAATTTATAATTATATATATGTATATATATACACACACACACACACACACACACACACACACACACACACACATGGATGTATGGATGCAAGGTCTATTTGAACCACAAGGTTGGTGGTTCAAATTCACCAGCTGCTTCTTGTAAACCCTATACAGAGTAACTATGAGTCAGAACATACCCGATGGCACTTAACAACAATAGGGTTGTGTTTACGAGTCGGGCTCCTAACCTCAAGGTTTTCCTCAGGAGAAAGATAAAGCTTTCTGCTCCTGTAAAGATTTACAGCCTCAGAAAACCTATACAGGGTCACTATGAGTCAGAACTGACTCAGCAGCACATAACCACAACCAGCATACATGTGTTTATTCATTTATATGCATATAAATATACATATTTATATATTATTAAGTGCCATCGAGTCATGTATATATATATTTGTTGTTGTTGCTGTTAACTACTGTCCAGTCAGTTTCAATTCATAGTGACCGTGTATAGAGTTTCTGAGATTAGCTGGTGAATTTGAACCACTGACCTGTGGCTCAAACCAGCCTTGCAGTCCAGCACATTAACCCTCAGTGCAAAACAAGGAATCTAAAATTAAATATATTATTACCACTTGTCTGTCAGTTTGTTATAATGTGGTAGCTTGCAAGTTGCTGAGATTCTGAAAGCTATACCACAGATGTTTTAAATACCAGCAGTGTCACCCGTGATGGACAGGTTTCAGCTGAGCTTCCAGATGAAGACAGGCTAGGAAGAAGGAAAGATTATGAACTACTTACAAATATTTACTCACTGAAAACCTTATAAATACTAGAGGAACACTGTCAGAACCAAGATATTAAATATTGACACATGATGAAGAACACAAGAATATTGTCAGATATAGACTGTCAGGTTGTAAGGCACTCAAAATACGACCAGAAAAGAGCTGTCTTCTCAGAGTAGAGTTGATCATGATGACACAAATGGAGTAAAGCCTTTGGAACCTTCAGTTTCCAATGGGCAGAATTCAAAATGAAGAGAAACAGCTGTAAACATTCATTAATAATGGGAGTATACAAAGAAAGAAGTATGAATCTAGGAAAATTGGAAATTGTCAAAAATAAAATGGAGCACATGAATATTGATATCCTAGGCAATAGTAAGCTGAAATGGACAGGTGATATCCATTTTTAATCTGACAGCCACGTAGTTTGCTGTGCTGGGACTGAAAAATTGAAGAGGAATGACATTGTATTCATCATGACAAAGAACATATCAAGATCCATCTTGAAGTACAATGCTGTTTTTGATAGGATAAGATCCATATACCCACAAGAAAGACCAATCAATAGCAATCAATTTTGTACACTCAAATGTACAAAATGACCACTGTAGTCACTGATAATGAAAGCAATTCTATCAACTCCTTCAGTTAGAAATTGATCAAACATATAATCAAGACTTATTGGTAATTATTGTCAATTGAACTTCAAAGGTTGGGATACAAAAGGAAGGATTAGTAGTGGAAAAATATGGCCTGGTTGATAGAAATGATGCTGGAGATCACATGATAGAATTTTGCATGATCAATGACTTCTTCATTGCAAATATCTATTTTAAATAACATAAATGATGACTATGCACCTGATTTTCATTACTGAAAGATTCTCTGGGCAAATTATTGAATGATGCAGAAAGCATCAAAAGAAGATGGAAGGAATACACAGACTCACTGTACCAAAAGGAAATGGCTAATGTTCAACCATTTCAAGAGGTAGCATATGATCAAGAGCCAGTGATACTCAGGGAGGAAGTCTAAGGTGCATTGAAGGAATTGACAAAGAACAAGGCACCCGGAACTGATGGAATAAAAATTGAAATATTTCAAGAAAGTGAGGCGGCTCAGGAGGCACTCACTCATCT
>NW_006408609.1:7357299-7369553 GCF_000296735.1 Chrysochloris asiatica | reverse complement strand
CTGGGTTCTATGAAGAAAAACGTGGCATCAGGATTGGAGGAAGACTCATTAACAACCTGTGATATGCAGATGATACAACGTTGCTTGCTGAAAGTGAAGAGGACTTGAAACATTTACTTATGAAGATCAAAGAACACAGCCTTTGATATGGATTACATTTCAATGTCAAGAGAACAAAAATCCTTACCACTGGACCAATAAACAACATTCTTATCAATGGAGAAAATACTTAATTCTTCTTGGATCAACTATCAACACTCATGGAAACAGCACTCAAGAAATCAAATGACATATTGCATTAGGCAAATCTACTGCACAAAACCTTTTAAAGTGTTGAAGAGCAGATATGTCACCTTGAGGACTAAGGTGCGCCTGACCCAAGCCATGGTATTTTTAATAACCTCATATGCATGAGAAAGCTGGACAGTGAATAAGGAAGATCGTAGAAGAATTGATGCTTTTGAGTCATGATGTTGCAGGAGAATAATCAAAGTGTGATGGGCTGCCAAAAGAACCAACAGATTCGTTTTGGAAGAAGTGTAGCCAGAGTGCTCCTTGGAGGCCAAGATGGCCAAACTTCATCTCTCATACTTCAGACATATTGTCAGGAGGGATATCATGTTTGGTAAGGTGGAGGGACAGAGAAAGAGAGGAAGACCCCAAACAAGATGGATTGGCCAAATGGCAGCATTAATGGACTCAAGTGTGGCAACAGTAGTGAGGTTGCCAGGAATGGGCAGTGTTTCGTTCAGCTGTGCATAAGTTCGCTATGAGTTGGCACCGACTTGAAGGCACCTAACAATAACAACAATACACCTGGATGTCACCAGGTGGAATACACAGAAATCCAATGTACAATACCTGTGGAAAGAAATGATGGAAAGTCTCCAAATCTTCAGCCAAAACTAGACTGTGGAACAGATCATCAGTTGCTTATATGCAACTTTAGGCTGAAATTTAAGAAAATTAAAGAAAGTTCACAAGAGTGAAAATATGACATTGAACTTATCCCACTTGAATTTAGAGACCATCTGAAGAACATATTTGATGCATAAGACACTAATGACCAAAGACCAGAAGAGTTGTGAGATGACAATAAGAACATCACACAGGAAGGAAGAAAAGTTCATTAAGAAGACAAGAAAGGAGGAAAATATCAAAATGGATGTCAGAAGACACAATGAAATTTGCTTTCCAGCATAGAGATGGTAAAGCAAATGGAAGAAATGAAGAGCTAAAACAGATGAACAGAAAAATTTAAAGCACAGCTAGTGAAGACAAAGTCAAATATTATAACATATTGTTATAATATTTGTTATAAAGATCTGGAGTTAGGAAACTACAAGGGAAGAACATGCTCAGCATTTCTCAGGCTGAGGGAACTGAAGAAAAAATTCAAGCCTTGACTTGAAATATTGAAGGATTCTATGGGCAAATTATTGAATGATGCAGAAATCATCAAAATAAGATGGAAGGAATAAACAGTCACTGTACCAAAAAGAAATGGTTGATGTTCAACCATTTCAAGAAGTAGCATATGATCCAGAGCCAATGATATTGAAGGAAAAAGTCAAAGTGTCGTTGAAGGCATTGGGAAAGAACAAGGCTCTGGGAATTGATGGAATACAAAATGTAATATTTCAACAAACTTATGTGGCACATGCCAAGAAATTTGAAGAAAAACTACCTGATCCACTGACTGGAAGAGATCCATATTTATGTTCATTCCAAAGCCAGGTGACTCATTGGAATGCAGACATCACTGAGCAACATTGTTAATATTGTATGCAATTAACATTTTGCTAAAGGTAACACAAAGATGACTGCAACCATTTATTGACAAAGACCATCCAGAACTTCAAGCCAGATTCAGAAGAGGATGTGGAATAAGGAATGTGATTGCCTACGACAGATGGATCTTGGCTAAAAGCAGAGAATACCAGAAAGATGTTTACCTGTGCTTTATTAACTACACATAGGCTTCCAATTGTGTGGATAATGACAAACTGTGGACAACATTGCAGAGAATGAGTATTGTGGAACACTTAATTGTGCTCAAGAGGAACCTATACATAGACCAATAGGCAGTTGTTTGAACAGAACACGGGAATGGTTTAAAATTAGGATAGTTGTGCACCAGGATTGTATTCTTTCACTATATTTATTCAATCTGTATGTGAGCAAATAATCAGAGAAATTGATTATGTGAAGAATATGGCATCAGGACTAGAGAAAGACTCATGAACAACCTGTGATATGCAGATGATACAACCTTGCTTGCTGAAACTAAGAGGACTTAAAATACCTACTGATGAAGATCAAAGTCTCTAGCCTTTAGTATGGGTCGTGCGTCAATATAAAGAAAACAAAACTACTCACTGCTAGACCAATGAACAACATTCATAAAAATGGAGAAAAGATTGAAGTTGTCAAAGACTTCATTTTTCTTGGATCAACTATCAACACTCATGGAAGCAGCAGTCAAATTAAACGACGTATTGTATTAAGCAAATCTGCTGAGCAAGACCTCTTTAAATTGTTGAAGAGCAAAGGTGTCAGTTTGAGGACTAAGGTGCACCTGACCCAAGCCATGGTATTTTCAGTAGCCTCATATGCATGTGAAAGTTGGACAATGAATAAAGAAGACTGTGGATGAATTGATGTATTTTGTGTTATGGTTTAGAGTAGAATATTAAAAGTACCATTGATAGAAAAACAAACAAATCTGGATTGGAAGATATCCAACCACAATGCTCCTTAGATACCCAGATGAAGAGACTTTTTCTCTCACATTTCAGATATGTTTTCATATCATAGCTGGCACTAGTTCCTGGAGAATGATTTCATGCTAGATAAAGTGGAGGGTCAATCACCAAAAAAAGAGGAAAACCCCCAATGAGATGAATTGTCACAGGGGCAACAGCAATGGACTCAAGATTAGGAACAGTTATGAGGATCTGGCAGAATTTTGTTCTGTTGTGCTTAAGGTTGCTATGAGTCAGAACCACCTCGATGGCACCTAATAACAACAGCAGCTCTTACATATCTTTTGAAATTTGAAGACTTCTTTAAAAAACAAAATTTCCTTCTTGAACTTTTAACGCATGTACTGAGAACAAGCCTGCTTTCTATGCTTAAGAAGTCTCTTGCTAGCAGGAAAATAAAAGAAAATATGAGTAAATATCTAAAAGGAAACCTATAATTATTTTAAAAACAGTTGTCATTTAAATAGCAAGTATATTTTTATTTTTTTTCAAATATTGGCTATAAAGAGGTAAGTCAACATTTTAAATTTTAAAACAGGCTCAATTTGTGATGGAAAATGTCACGAATCATGTTTTATACTATACAGATTGAGGGCTGTGAACCTCATTATTGATTTTGTGGAATATAGAGGATAAATTAGTTTGTAATAAAAATGAATATAAACACAACTTTTTCTGACTCTTTCCATTTCTAGCATTTTGTAGCTTCATATTTGCTCCAGCCTTTCAATGATTTTTTTCCCCTCTGACCACTTCTTAAGTTGTGAGTTTAAAATGAATACAGAAGGATGTAATTAGCCTTTCCTTCGCCTTAAATTCACCTTTTAGAGCTGAATATTTGTTTGTGACTTATTACAGATTCTGCAACTTAAAAATCCTTCATGCAACCACAAACTAAATGGAAGAAAATGAACTACCTCACATTTTCAACAAGGAGGGAGGAGCAAAAGGTCAGGCACTTGTTTATAAAATGTACCAGACTGTGGCAATCCTACTGAAGAGAAACCTTACTGAATTGAAAACTACCTTTTCTGTGTGTGAATCTGAGTGCTTCTTTTAGTTTAATATAATGAGAGTATACATATTCCTCTGTTTGATATGTTGGGCAAGATCTGGTAAGATAATTATTATAATTTTATTTGTTTAAAAATCATACACAAAAAATATCAGTTTGGTGTATATTTGGGGATAAAGAAAGCTATGACAGCATTATATAAGATATATGGATATTAATTATACTAAACACATTTTAAATACTAAGAATGTTTATATATGTGTGTGATAAATTGCATTTTGTTTTTCAGATATCATGTACATATTTTTATTAGATGATATAAACAGACACTAAACAGAAATACTCAAGAAAGTTAGAATATTTCAGAAATAGAGATATTCAGTGTTTGAAATTCATGACAATAAATTTCTTGTTTTCGTTTCATATATTCAAATAGCATTTATTTTGAGAATAATTCTTACATAGGTGATTTATCAACTGCAAATACAAAATGACTCTTTTTTTTTCCCTCTGGCTTAGCAGAACTGGTTTATGGCAATAAGGCGTACTAATTTTAGTAATATTTATTGTTTCATGATGATAAAGTGGAACTACTAGTTCTACTTCATGGTAATAAAAATGTAACAAATTAAAAATTCAAGGTGAATAGTTTTCTGTAGGAATTTTGCAACAGCTGATACAATTTCTTTGGGTTTTAACTGTCTTCTAATTAATTTAAAAAAATTGAACGCATATAAACTTATATAGTTTTAAATTTTTACTAGAAATTTATACTACTTCTTGTTTTATTTTAAATTGGATATTTGAGATAAATATAAATTTGAAAATGTTTGTGTTTAGTAAACCTGCATTCTAAAAGATATTCATATGCAATTTTACATTTATATTAGACTCATTTGGAAATTCCCCATAGAAATTTTCTATGACATTTCTCTCCTTCCCTCTCAGCATTTTGAGCTACTACATACTTAAGTATACGTCATGTTCATCAAATTGTAGTAATTTACACATGTTTCCTTTTCCATAGAGTTTTAAATTGCTGATGTTATTAGAAGCAACTAATCAGTTTTTTCTTCTGAGGTACCTCTGGGTTTTCTCAAACTTCCTACCTATCAGCAACCAAATGAAATAACCATTTGTCCTACAATGTATAACTGTGGCACCTAAATTTGAAATTGCAAAAAATCTGAAAGTTAAGCCCCTGATTTTATGTGTCATCTTAATATAGTTCATGCTTTAAATTTAATTGACAGACTTTCTGAGATTATTGTTTTGATTATCAGTTTTGATAGGCAGTTCCCTAAAATTTCAATCGGGAAATGTTAGCTAGAAGTTACTCAGTATGTTTCTAGCTCTGTTGACAGTGAACTTCTTGTATGGTGATAGTTAAAATTGAATAATAAGACTTTTAAATATTAACAATAGCAAACAAAATAATAAGGGAATCACATATTTAGTTCAGTTATTCTCCAGATCGTTCTCAACTCATGCAAACCCTTGTGATTTCTCTATTTCCTTTGAACCACCATCTGCCAAGGAAACTTGGTGAAATGTAATGTATTTTTTAAGTGTTTTATTTGAATTATGCCTTTCCTGTTCTTTTTTTAATGTAGAGGTTTCTGATATACATGAGTATGTTTCATACCCTTTAATACAGAAATCTTTCATTAATTTTTCTTGGAAAATTTTTTTTTGTAAAATTGAGATTACTCAGGCTGTTTTAAAAGTATTTAAAATAGAATACAATGCAAACGGAGCAGCTGAACATACTACAGGTCGTCTCCAACTCGAAGTCACAAGTCAGTTCTGACATAAGTTGAATACCTTTTTTAAGATTAATTTTAATTATTATTGCCTTTTATTATCAGTATCTTTTAAAATCTGACCTCTATTTGTCTTTAGCAGTTGAAAACATTGCTTATAATCATCTGCCAGTGCACATCTGAGAATGACAACATCAGCAAATTATATGCTTGGACACTGTATGTAGTGCACTACACCAGGGTTCGCTGGTAGCATTAAGTTTTAGTTATTATCATTTAAAATTGTATTTTATGCTTTCTGATGCCTCCAGGTAGATGTGATCAGGAGATGGGCTTCCCTTTTCACTGTTCGTCCTGAGAAATTTCAAGATGCCAGTATTGGTAGTTGTGATGTAACTCAGGATTTAATTTCATCCTATTTCCTTTTTAGTCTGCCTGTTCTACTCCACAATCACTGTTCGGGCCTTTTTCCTAGTGATAAATAGTTCAGGGTCAGCTGTGACAGTTTTGCACCGACATTTGGTTTTAAGTGGAAACTGTCACATTGAATTTTGAGGGGATCTGTGCACATGTGTAGTAGAACCCTCCAGGGGTGGGGGCAAGTGTCCACTCACTCAGGTACCCCTGTAGTCACCAGAATGGAGGTGTGTAGACAGCGAGAGACTAATGCACAGATACAATAATAAAAAAAGAATGCCCACACCTTTATCTCCGTGGTTCTATCAGTCATCTGTGGCTGCTTGGATCCTTCCTCCATTTGGTCTCGCCCAAGATGGTAGCTCCAGGAACAACTGAGCATCTTGAATTAGAAAGCAATGGATATCTTGTTTCTGCCACAAATTTCCCTAGCTGTAAGGCTTCCAACCTTCTAAATATTCCTTTATATGTGGTTCAGAGTTCTGTCACCATCCCCTGAGCCTGCTTGGTCCAGTATTCTGTGTTGTTTCTGATGGAGATTCTCACTGTACTTCTGCCCAATCCACCGTTTTGTTTGCTCCTCCTTATCATTCATTATATCTTGATTGCATTTTTAAAATAAATTTCAGATTGAAGAAGTTGGTAGAATTTTTCTATCATCCTTATAGTGGTTGGCTTTTAGTGGTTGGTGCATAAATTTGAATAATAATGGTATTAAATGGTCTTCCCTGTAGGCACATGGATATTATCATATCATAACATTGTACCTCATTACTGATCTGGATATGTTCTTTTTGACAATCAATGCAACACCATTCCTCTTCAATTATCATTCCCGGCATAGTTAAACCATGTAGCTGTCAGATTCAAATGGCCAATACCAGGCCATTTCAGCTCACTAATGCCTAAGATATCAATGTTTATGCGTTCCATTTCATTTTTTACAATTTCCAAGTTTCATAAATTCTTACTTTGTACATTCCATATTCTGATTATTGATAGATGTTTACAGGTGTTTATCTTCATTTTGCGCTTTGCACCATCAGCAAATGAAGGTCCTGAGGGTTTTACTCCCATGGACTTTACTTCATTCTTATCATCCTGGTCAACTCTACTTTGAGGAAGCAGCTCTTCCCCAATCACAGTTTGAGTGCCTTTCAACCTGAGGAATTCCTTTTCCAGCACTATATCTTACAGTGTTTCTCTGCTATTCATAAGGTTTTCAGTGACAATATTTGGAAGTAGTTAGTTTCTCCTTCTTCCCCTAGTCTGTCTTCCTCTGGAAGCTCATCTGAAACCTGTCTACCTTGGGTGACCCTGCCGGTATTTAAAATACCCATGGCATAGATTCCAAAATCACAGCAACTCACAAGCAACCATAGTATGACAAACTGACGAATATGTGGTGGACCCTCTACTTTACCGTGCATGATATCCTCCATGGATTGGTCTCTTCTGATAACATGACCAAAGTTTGTGAGATGGAGTCTCAGCATCTTAACTTTTAAGAAATATTCTCGCTGTATTTCTTCCAATAGAGATTTGTTCATTTCCTGACAGTTCAAGGTCTATTCAATATTCTTCACCAATACTATAATTCAAAGCCATTAATTTTTCATTGGTCTTCCTAAATCATTGGCCAGATTTCACATATATAGGTGTGTGAAAAAAACATGGTTAGGGTCAAGTGCTCCTTAGTTCTCAAAGTGACATCTTTGTTTTGTTTTTAACACTCTAAAGTGCTCTTTTGCAGCAAATTTTTCCGATGTGATATATCTTGATTTCTTGACTGCTGCTTCCATGAATGTGGATTGTGTATCCAAATAAAATGGAATCTTTGACAACTTCATTTTTTTTCTTTGTTTTGTATATTTTACCTCTCAATATTCTCATTCCTTAATCCTCAGAACAAATGAAGTATTGAGATTCTTAACTTTCTCAAGTATTTCTCAACTTTTAGCCTGGGAATTGAATGCAAGTCTAGTTTGTCTTTCATTGCCTGACTCCTGTTTATCTTCTATATAATGTATCAATAATGCATATAAAATTTCCAATCTAGGATTATTGGAATGAGTGCATATTATTATTGGAGTCCTGGTCAGGCACTGTAAGATCAGCACTGGGAACCACAAGGTCAGCAGTTCAAACCCACCAAACTCATTGGAAAAAGTATACAGGTCACTATGAATCAGAACTGAATTGACCACTTACATCCACCACTATCACCACCCTCCCCACTACTACTACTATTGATTTATAAAATAGACTAATATATCATAATATGTGTAATCAGACTTATTTCTTGTCATTTAAATCACTTCTGTTTTTTCAGTTTTACAATAATTTGTAGTAGAGCATTCTTTTCTGCCTCCAGCCTCCCCAGGTTTGAGACAGATACTCTTGAGA
Source organism: Chrysochloris asiatica (assembly GCF_000296735.1). Lineage (NCBI taxonomy): Eukaryota > Metazoa > Chordata > Mammalia > Afrosoricida > Chrysochloridae > Chrysochloris > Chrysochloris asiatica. The sequence continues at coordinate 7,361,187 of NW_006408609.1, read as the reverse complement.
GACAAATACTCTTAAAGCAGATTCTAAGAAATAGAATTACTGGAGGACCGTATACTAATATTTTTATGAGTTTTAAATACATATTGACAGACTGCTTCTTCAAATATATTATAAAATTAAAATTCCAGAAACATTATGAATCTATAATGTACTCTTATTAAAAATAAAAAAAGTATTATTTTGGAATTGTGTGTTTTTAAAATTAAAAATTGGATAGATGTAAGAAATATGAGAAAGAAGATAAAAACAGCCATTGTTTTAGTACTTAGTAATAACTATTGTAGTTGGTTTGACTTCATTCTTTCATTTTCTATGCAAGATCTTCTGGGATGGATATATGTAAAGAAAGAGAGTTAGGTAGATAGATAACTCACACATATGGATGTAAGTACTAGTACTATCATGATGGTATTTAAAGGATTTCATATTTTTAGTGTCATAATAAATTATCCTATGGACTTCCAGAAGAACAAACAAATATGCCTTGGAAAAAATACAATCAGAATGTTCTTTACACTCGTGGATGGTGAGACTTTGTCTCTTGTATTTTGGACATATTTTCAGGAGGGACTGGCAAAGTGCAAGGTCTGTGAAAAAGTGGAAGATCCCCAACAAGATGACTTGACACAGTGGCAGCAACAGTGGGTTCAAACCTAACAATTGTGAGGATGACTAAGACTGGGCAGTGTTTCCTCTTCTGTATATAGCATCCCTATGAATCAGAATTGACCCAAGGATACCTAATATTTAAAGATTTAATTAATGTATATTAATCAAGAAAATGAATATTTTAAGATAGTGTATGTATTATATATAAAATTTCAAAATAAATGCATCAGTTTTGCTTTCAGCATCCATACATATAAATAGCTTGTTACCTCATATTGATTATTAGATGGATTTACTTTGATGAAAATGCTCATCTATAGTTTTGGTTTGTATTTATTTGATAGTTGGTAAGGTTAAATATAATTTTATAATGCTTACTATGTGGGAGAAAGATGAATTTTTATGACCCTGCAAAGATTTACAGCCTTGGAAACCCTAGATAGGGTTGACCTAACAATAACAACATTGCTTATTGCAGGCACACACTATATACTTTCCTGTGATATTTCTGTTAAAATTCGATCAATTTATCTAATTTATTGTACATAATGCTTTCTTTATTAACAGTGTTAATGATTTAAGTAATACCTATTGGTATTATGCTCTGATATTTTATACAGATATAATGAATTATTGTTAATCAACCCATTTGATTATCATTTTTATCCTTATTCAAAGAAGCCTTTTTTTATTGTACTACTTTACACTTTATAGTTGTTCAATACATTAAACTGAAATGCTAATGAGAATAATTCCTTTATCATTTATATCCTTTTAGTCCAATTCTGCTTTAGCAACAGAAACAAATATGAAATTCTATGCCAGTATTTAATATGAATGAATTTTTTATTCTTCCAGAGAATAAAAGACCATGCCTTCAATTTACTCAGTTAAATGTAAAAGATTCCTTTCTAGATTTGTTTATGCCCAGAATGGAGGTAAATTTGATGATATATACACGAAACAACCCGAACTGTGCAGGGCTTCTGTTTGAGGAAGATCACTCACTTAACGTTCATTTCAACACAAAAAGGAAAACAGTCTGGATTATTCATGGATATAGACCAACAGGCTCTCCTCCATCATGGCTTGAGAAATTTCTAAGGCTTTTGTTGAATGAAGAGGATCTGAATATAATTATAGTGGACTGGAACCGGGGTGCTGCAACTTTAATTTATGATAGAGCAGTTAAAAATACCAGAAAAGTTGCTGAAATTTTGAGTTACTATATTCGAAAACTTTTGGTAAGTCTTGGAATTTTATGCATCATACAAATTACATAGTTCATAGTGTATTGCATGATACTATGAAGTGGTAAAAAAAAAAATAATAAAAAGTACATTTTCCCATAAACATTAGGAATGACTACTTTAATATATTAATGTACTTAGTCATCTTTTGTTTGTCCCCTTAAGTGGATAACTTTTAGGTCAAATATGATGACCAATGTTCTTAAAGACATGTAGTATCATTTTAAAAGCTTAGTTATGTAGTTTATTTTTAAATCTTACACTTTTTGAAAAGTTTGAACTCTACCTATAATGACTGACTTTAAAGTACCTGGGTGATAAATAAAGGTCAATCACTTACTGTTAACTAAAAAGTGGTGAGTGTACCCAAAAGCACATCAGAAGAAAGGCCTGGTGATCTTCTTCTGAAAAATTAGACATTGAAAACACTGTGCAGCACAGTTCTACTCTTACACACATAGAGTTACTGTGTGTCAGAACTGACTTAGGGGCAAGTGGTTATTATGCCTATCAGTTTTCCATATGAGTAAAATATAAATTTTTCCAAATGAGTAAAATATAAATAACAAGCTGCATACTAGTGTCATTTCGATTCTGCTTTTATAAAATGTAAACATTTGCAAAATTGATTATCAACTCAAATAGAGCAATTGGAATCTGTGTAATACTTAATGTTATACATATATACAATATTTTTAAAAAACATTAAAATAACTTAAAATGCATGCATACATTAAAATATTTTGAAATTAAAATAAATTTAAACCACTTCAGTTCCATAAGAGTGTAGTAGTATAAATATTCCCTCATGTAAACTGCTAAATGCTCCCTGGAGTCACATCTACAAAAGGTGTTCAAAATTTTGTCTTGAAAGAAATGAGTCAATCATTTTCTAGCTTGTGATGTGGGAGAATAATTTAAAATCTATGAGCTTCATTTAATCTTCTTTGAAGTGAGTATGATTGTTTCATTTTTTTACACATTCTGATCAGATAAAACAAAGATGTACTAAAAATCGATCTTTTTCACTTACCCCTTTGTGACTTTGGGCAAATCATAAATTTCTGAGCCTCAGTTTCCTTGACAAAGTGGAGATTTATTGGATGATATTTATTTAGCACTTAATGGATAGGAGGGAGTCCTGGTGTGGTGCTGTTGGCTGAGCACTTGACCACAGGAAGGTTTGAACCTTAAAGTTGGTGGCTTAAATTCACCAGCCACTCCTCTGAAACCCTATATAAAATTGCTATGAGTCAGAACTGACTCCACAGCACTTAACAATAACAACAAGGGACAGTTTATCTACCACTCATCTGCTAGTTTGTTATAGTGTGGTGGTTTGTGTGTTGCTGTAATGTTGGAAGCTATGGCACTGTTATTGAAATACAGGCAGGGTCGTACATGGTTGACTGATTTCAGAGTAGGAAGAAGTACAGGCAGACTATGTTCAAATTTTAGCCACTAAAACATTATGAATTGCAATGGAACATTGTCAGGTATTGTGTGGGAAGTTGAAAACATTTTGAATAGCAGCAGAACATTGTCAGATAAAATGTCTAAAGCTGATACCCTCAGGATGGAAGGTATTCATAATACGACTGGGGAAGAACTGCCTCCTCCAAGTAGAGTTGACCATAGTGACACAAATAGAGTCATCTTTTGGGACTTTCATTTGATGACAGGACACAACTCAAAATGAAGAGAAACATCTGTAACCATCCATTAATAATTGGAACATGAAATGTACAAAATATGAATCTAATAACATTGGAAACTGTCAACAATAAAATGAAAAGTATAAAGATCCATATCTTAGGCATCAGTGAGCTTCCTTGACAAAGTGGAGATTGGTGTTGGCCATTTTGAAATTATTGAATGATGCAGAATGCATCAAGAGAAGATGGAAGGAATACATCGAATCATTGTATCAAAAGGAAATGGTTAATGTTTAACCATCTCAAGAGGTACCATATGATCAAGAGCCAATGATACTCAGGGAGGAAGTCCAAAGTGCATTGATGGAATTTGC
>NW_006408609.1:7349000-7355894 GCF_000296735.1 Chrysochloris asiatica | reverse complement strand
ATTGTTTTGTTCTGCTGTGCATGGGGTAGCTATGAGTTGGTTCCAATGAGATGGCACCTGACAACGACAACAACAACAACATGGTTTACTATGCCAGGAATGACATAATAAATTAAATAGGAATACTACCAAATTCTTCATCAAAAACAACATCTCAAGATGCATCTTGAAGTATAATGCTGATTGTCATAGGCTAATATCCATACACCTTTGGCATTGTGGATTAATTCACAGGCCTGAAAAATTAGTTTGATTGGAAATGTTGGTGGTTCAAGCTTACCATATGCTCCTCGAAAATCCTATATACGGTAGCTATGGGTTGGAACTGACTCCACAGCATTTAACAACAACAACAACAACAACAACAAGGAAGACGAGTTACCACCATTATTAGTAAAGTTTACGCATGAACTATAAAAGTCAGTGATGATGAAATTTAAGATATATATCAATTTCTTCAGTTGGAAATTTATCAAACATGCAAGCAAGATGTATTGAAATTACTGGCAATTGTGAATGCCAAGGTTGGAAACAAAGAGAAGGTTCAGTAGTGGAAAAATATGGCCTTAGGAACAGATAGAATACTGAAGATCAAATGACAGAATTTTGCAAGATGAATGATTTATTCATTAGGAATACCTTTTTAAAAACAACACAGAAGATACTATACATATGAACTTCACCAACTGGAATACAAAGGAATCAAATTGACTGCATATGTGGGAAGAGATGGTGGAAAATTCCATATCATCAAGTAAATCAAGTCCAGGGGCAATCTGTAGAACAGACCATCAATTGCTCATATGCAAGTTCAGGCTAAAGCTGAAGAAAATTAGAACAAGTCTATGAGAGTCAAAATATGACCTTGAACATATACCACCTGAATTTACAGATCACCTGAAGAATAGATATGATGCATTAGACAGTAATGACCAAAGACAGTATGATGACATTAAGAACATCATACAGGAAGTAAGCAAACAGTCCTTAAGAATACAAGAAAGAAGGAAAAGACCAAAATGGATGTTAGAACACACTCTGAAGCTTGTTCTCCACCATAAAGATGCAAGGCAAATGGAAGAAATGATGAGGTAAAAGAGAGTAATAAAAAATTACAAAGGGCAGCTTGATAAGACAAAGTCAAGGACTATAATGAAACGTGCAAAGACCTGGAGTTAGAAAACCTAAAGGGAAGAACACGCTCAGCATTTCTCAAGCTTAGGGAACTGAAGAAATTTTCATACCTCGATTTGCAATATTGAATGATTCTATAGGTGTGTCCTTGTGTGGCACCATGGGTTAATGCGCCACTGCAAAGCCATTTGAACTACAAGGTTGGTGGGTCAAGCTCACCAGTCACTCCCTGGAAACCCTATGGGTCAGAACTGACTCGACGGCACTTAACAACAACAACAGTAGGTGAAATAGTGAATGATGCAAAATGCATTAAAAGAAGATGGGGGAATACATTAAATCATTGTGTCAAACAGAAATGGTCAATGTTCAACCATTTCAAGATGTAGCACATGATCAAGAGCCAATGGTACGGAAGGAAGTTCAAAGTGCACTGAAGGCATTGGCAAGGAACAAGGCTCTGGGAATCGAGTGAATACAAATGGAAATCTTTTAAAAACTAATGCAGCACTAAAGGCACTAACTCATCTAAACCAAGAAATTTTCAAAGACAGTTACCTGCCCAACTGAATGGAAGAGATCTGTATTTGTGCCCATTCCACAGAGAGGTAACCCAATGGAATGCAGAAATCATTGGACAATATCACTAATATAACATGGAAATAATTTTTGAAAAAGATAATTTAAAACTGCTGTAACAATACATTGACTGGCACTGCCAGAAGTTCCAGCCAGATTCAGACCAGGAAATAGAACAAGGTATATCATTGCAGACGTCTGATGGATCTTGGCTGATATTAGAGAATGCCTGAATTCAACTAATTATGCAAAATTTTTTGACTGTGTGAATCATGTCAAACTGTTGATAACATTGAGAAGGATGGATATTAAAGAACACTTCATTGTGCTCATGTGGAAACTGTACATAGAACAAGAGGCAGTCGTTTGTACAGAACGGAGGGACAATGAATGGTTTAAAATCAGGAAAGGTGTGCACCATGGTTGTACTCTTTCACCATATTTATTCAATATGTATGCTGAACAAATAATCTGAGAACCTAGATTACATAAAGAAAACTGTAGCATTAGGATTGGAGGAAGATTCATTGACAACCTGCAATATACAGATGACACAACCTTTCTTGGTGAAAGCAAACAGGACTTAAAATATTTACTGGTGAAGATCAAAGACAACAAACTTCAGTCTGGGTTGCTCCTCTATGTAAAGAAAACAAAATTCCTTACAACTGGACCAATAAGTAACATCATGTTAAATGGAGAAAATATTGAAGTTGTCAAAGACTTCATTTTGCTTGGATCCACTATCAACACTCATGGGAGCATCAGTCAAAAAATGAAATGACATTTTGCATTTGACAAATCTGATACATAAGACCTTTTAAAGGGTTCAAAAGTCAAGTTGTCAGTTTGAGAACTAAGGTGTGACTGACATGAGCCATACATAGTATTTTCAATAGCTTCATGTGTATGTGAAAGTTGGATAATGAATAAGGAAGACCATAGAAGAATTGATGCATTTGAGTTATGGTGTTGGAAAAGAATATTAAAAGTACTGTATACTTCCAGAAGAACAAATAAATCTGTGATGGAGGAAGCATGGCCAGAATGCTCCTCAGAAGCCAGAATGGCAAGATTTCATCTCTCATACTTCAGACCTGTTATCAGGAAACACCATTCCCTGGAATAGGACATCATGCTTGGTAAAGTGGAGAGTAAGTGAAAGAGGAAGACCCCAATTGGATTGATTAGCATAGTGGCAGCATCAATAGACTTAAGCATAACACCATTTGTGAGGATGGCACTGGACCAGTGTTTCATTCTTTTGTGCAAGGGTCGCTATGGGTCTGAATCAACTTGATGGCACCTAACAACAGCAATGTGAAAATTATTGAATGATGTAGAAAACATCAAAAGAAGATGGAAAGTATACACAGAGTCACAGTACCAAAAATTAATGACTGATGTTCAACCATTCAAGGTAGCATACACTCAAGAACCAATGCTACTGAAGGAAGAAATCCAGGCTGCACTTAAAGCATTGGTGAAAAACAAAACTCCAGGAATTGATGGAATGCAAACTGAAGTCTTTCAAGAAACTGATGAAGCACTGGAGACACTCATTCATGCTATGAAACTTGGAAGACAGCTAATACCTAGGCAATCAATTGGAAGGTATTTGTGCACAATCCAAAGAGAGGTTACCCAACAAAATACTGAAACCCATCAAACAATATCCTTAATATCATATACAAGTAAATTTTTGCTGAAGATAATTTTTAAATGGCTGCAACAGTAGATTGACAGAGAACTGCCAGAATGTGACTCCAGATTCAGAATTGTTTTAATATTTTAAAAGCCTTCCATACTTACCAGAACTTGACTAAGCCAGAAAACATGAATTTTAGAATACTAGTGTATGATGTATAATTTTTACTAAGCTGAAATGAAAATCATAACACTGAATTTTCTGTTGCAGAAGCATGGAGCATCTCTTGATACTTTCCACTTCATAGGTATGAGCTTAGGGGCTCATATTAGTGGATTTGTTGGAAAGATATTTCAAGGTCAACTTGGAAGAATAACAGGTAAATATTTTTGAAAGAATTATTGTTTTAGCACACTTTACAACATCAGAAGTTATTTTACTTAAAAGTCAGCAGGTATAATAATTAAGAAATAGGATTTATGCTCATACATTTAGAAACTTATATATTGTATGCAAGTACTATTCCTTTCTTGTTATTAGACTGCTTAACATTTTTTTTTTTTTTTTCAATTCTTAACAGAGCTTAAATTACCCATATGGAAATAGAAGGAAGAAATCTATTCCTACAATTGCACTTGAAATGTATGGACACTTATTATAGGATAAGGGATCTCTGGTAGCATAGTGGTTATGAATCGGGCTGCTAATCTCATGGTCAGCAGTTCAAAACTACCTGCTGTTCTGCAGGAGAAAGATGAGGCTTTCTGCTCCCGTAAAGATTTACAGCCTGAAACCCTGTACAGGGTCACTATGAGTCGGAACTGATTCCATGGCACATAACAACAACAATAACAACATTATAGGATAAGCCCTGAACTGCTAACTGCAAGGTTGGTGGTTCAATCACATTAGCCACTCCTCTAGAGAAAGATGCAAGTTTTTGCTCCAGTAAAGATTTACAGTCTCCTAAACACTGGTGTAGTCCTGCATGATTCCCCAGTATCTATACTGGGTCGCTATGAGTCAGAACTGACTCTATGGTTCTTAACCACAACAACAAAACTGTATTGGTATGGCATTGTAAGATAATCACTGGACTGTTAACCATAAGATCAGCTATTCAAAACCAACAGTTGCTCCTTAGAAACCCTGTACAGGGTTCCAATGTGTCAGAATCTACTCATGGTACTTAACAACAGCAACAAACCCTATATGGCGTCTTTGTGTGGCACAGCAGGATAAAGCATTGCACTATAATGTTGGTTTGAACCACAGTATCAGTGGCTCAAACCCACCAATCGCTCCTTGTAACCCTATACAGAATTTCCATGAATTGGAACTAACTTGATGACACTCAACAACAACAACAACAACAACAACGAGTTGGAATGAATTCGATGGCAATAGATTTAATTTGGGTTTTATTATTTAAGAATACCAAGGAAATTCTATTAAACAAATCCATTAAATAAAATAATTTATTTATTTTTTGTTAGATGTCCTCAAGTCAGTTCCAACTCATAATGGATTTTTGAAGCTATTAATTTTTATGGGAGCAGAAAGTCTTACCTTTGTCCTGAGGGAGCGGCTAGTGGGTTTCAACTGTTGACTTTATGTTTAACAGTTCAGCACTTATTCTACAGCATCAGTGCTTTCTGTGCAGATAGGTTGTTAAGTGTTCAGTCAGTTCTGACTCATAGCAACCCTGAGTTTCTGAGAATCGACTGGTGAATTTGAACCACAGACTTGCAGTCGGCAGTCAATTGCTTATCTAACAATGCCACACATATACATTTTATATAACATGTATATGTTATGTTGTTGTTGTTATTAGGTGCCATCGAGTTGGTACCAACTCACAGTGACCCTGTGCATAACAGGATGAAACACTACCAGTCCCTGCAACAACAGAATCATTGCTATACTTGAGCACATTGATGCTGCCACTTTGCCAGTCCATCTCGCTGGACGTCTTCCTTATTTCTCTGACTGTCCACCTTACCAAACATGATATCCTTCTCCAGTGACTAGTCCCTCCTAGCAATATGTCCAAGTATGAGAGACGAAGTTTGGCCATCCTGGCCTCCAAGGAGGACTATAGCTGTATTTCTTCCAACACAGATCTGTTTGTTCTTTCGGCAGCTCATGGAACTTTCAATATTCTCCTCTAACACTATAACTCAAAAGCATCAATTCTTCTACGATCTTGCATGCATACGAGGTTATTGAAAGTACCATGGCTTGGGTCAGGTGTACCTTAGTCTTGCTCCAAACTGACATCTTTGCTCTTCAAAACTTTAAAAAGGTCTTGTGCACAGATTTGCCTAATGCAATACATCGTTTGATTTCTTGACTGTTGCATCCATGAGTGTTGATGGTTGATCCAAGAAGAATGAAGTCCTTGACTTGTTTATTGGTCCAGTGGTGAGGATTTTTGTTTTCTTTACATTGAGATGCAATCCTTACTGAAGGCTGTGCTCTTTGATCTTCATCAGTAAGTATTTTAAGTCCTCTTCACTTTCAGCAAGCAAGGTTGTATCATCTGTATATCACAGATTGTTATTGAGTCTTTCTTCAATCCTGATGCCAAGTTTTTCTTCATATAACGCAGATTCTCAGATTATTTGCTCAGTATACAGGTTGAATTAGTATGGCGAAACAATACAACCCTGTCATACACCATTCCTAATTTTAAACCATTGAGTGTTTCCATGTTCTGTTTGAGCAACTGCCTCTTGGTCCATGTACAGGTTCCTCATGAGCACAATTAAGTGCTCTGGAATACTCATACTTTGCAATGTTGTCCATAGCTTGTCATGATCCACAAAATCAAAGGCCTTTGCATAGTTAATTAAGCACAAGTAAACATCTTACTGGTGCTCTCTGTTTTAGTCAAGATACATCAGATACCAGCAATGATATTCTTCATTCCAGGTCCTCTTCTGAATCCAGCTTGAACCTCTGGAAGTTTTCTGTCAATGTACGCTTACAGAATTTCTATATTATCTTTAATAAAACTTTACTCACATGAGATATCAAAGATAGTGTCTGATGATTTCTGCATTACGTTGAGTCACCTCTTTTGGGAATGGGCACAGATATGGATCTCTTCCAATCAGTTGGCCAGATAGTTGTCTTTCAAATTTCTTGGCATAGATGAGTGAGTGCCTCTAGTGCCGCCTCACTTTCTTTAAAGATTTGTTCTTTGCCAATTCCTTCAATCCACCTTCTTTCTTGTCTTCTTAATGACTTTTTGATTTCCTCATGTATGATGTTCTTGATGTCATCCAACAACTCTTCTGGTCTTCAGTCTTTAGTGTTTAACGTATCAAATCTCTTCTTCAGATGATCTATATAAATTCAGATGATCTTATCTGTCAATTTTTCATACTGTGGTGGCTTGTGAGATGCTGTGATTCTGGTAGATATACTACGGGTATTTTTAATACCAGCAGGGTCACCTATGGTAGACAGGTTTCAAATGAAGACAGACTAGGAAGAAGGAGTGACAAACTACTTCCAAATATTTAGTC
>NW_006408609.1:7346705-7348165 GCF_000296735.1 Chrysochloris asiatica | reverse complement strand
ATGATTATACACATGGACCTCACCAAATGGAATACACAGAAATCAAATTTACTACATTTTCAGAAGGAAAGAGATGATGGAAAAGCTCTATATCATCAGTCAAAACAAGGCCAGGGGCAGATTGTGGAACAGACCATCAGTTGCTCATAATCAAATTCAAACTGAAGCTAAGAAAATGAAAACAAATCCTGGTGCCTTATTCTTTGCCAATTCCTTCAACATACCTTGGAGTTCTTCCTTCTGGATTGTTGGCTCTTGATCATATGCTACCTCCTGAAGTGGTTGAACATTGATCATTTCCTTTTGGTACAGTGACTCTATGTATTCCTTCCATATTTTTTTGATGCTTTTTGCATCAAGAGTAATTTGCCTAGAGAATCCTTCAATAAGCCTAATTGAAGCTTGGATATTTTTCTTCAGTTCCTTCAGCTTGAGAAATGCTGAGTGTTTTCTTCCCTTTTGGTTTTTTGACTGCAGATCTTTGCACATTTCATTGTAATATTTGACTTTGTCTTCTTGAGTTGCCATTGAAATTTTCTGTTCAGCTCTTGTACCTCATTTCTTCCATTTGCTTTAGCATCTCTATGCTGGAGAGCAAGTTTCAGAGTGTCGTCTGACATACATTTTGATCTTTTCCTTCTTTTTTGTCTTCTTTGTAACATTTTGTTTTCTTCCTGTATGATGTTCTTGCTGTCATCTCATCAAGATGGGATGTATGTATGCTATACAGATACATATATATGTTCATGTGTTTACTAACTTACCGCATATTAACTAAAATTAAAGCTGAACTTAATTTTTTAAAACTTTGCTGTGTTTGTATTCTATTAGATATTTTACCTGAATGCTATAAGAGAAAATCAGGAGTTTGTATCTGAGATTTGATGGGTCCAGAGTTCCCATTACCCTCATATTTCCATAGCAATCACTGCAACCAGATTGATCAATAACTAAATAATGCTGACATGGATTTTTATACTTCCCACTAGGGGTAGTGTTGATCTTAGAATTAAAAATATAATATCCATCCCCAACCAATTTGACTTTAAAATACATATCTAATATATGTCCATTTGTTGTTGTTGTTGTGAAGTGCCGTTGAGTCAGTTCCGACCCATAGCGACCCTGTATAGGGTTTCCGGTGCTGTAAATCTTTACGGGAGCAGAGATTTAAATAGTTTCAAGCAATAAGAAAGGGTACTAGAATCTTCAGTGAAATTGGAGATAGGGAAATAGAGGGGAAAGAGAGAGGAAATAGAAGGAGGTGAATAACTTGTAAAGATCCTTAAAGGCTTCAGAAAACTTACAGGACTATTGTGAATATTAAATGAGACATCTAAAGCACTTATCAAAGTAGTCAGTGGAGTCGGTTCCGACTCATAGCGACCCTGTACAGGGTTTCCAAGGCTGTAAACCTTTACGGGAGCAGAAAGCCTCATCTTTCTCCTGTAGAACCTCTG
>NW_006408609.1:7345028-7346598 GCF_000296735.1 Chrysochloris asiatica | reverse complement strand
TACACACACACACACACAGTGGCTATTATTATATGAGGAAATCTGGGGGCATAGTGGTTAAAGTTCTTGAATATTAACCAAGATGTCAGTGGTTCAAACCCACAGCCTGCTCCACAAGAGAGAGTTGTAGCATTGTTTCCACAGTGAACACAATGGTGGCTAGGACAACAGGAAATGGCGGCCCATAAGGTTTTAATATGGCGGTGGCCTAATGCTGAAAACACATAACGTCCTATTTCTCAGAATGTATCATGTACCTTAAGCAATAGCATATCTACATCTATTTGTATTAGTTTTAATGTTATTTCCATTATGCTTGTATAAAAATGGAAGTTAGCAGAATGAATGTATCAAGGTACTAAGTAACAGCTTATAAGGATTCATACTAAGCTCCTTTACAACCTAAAGCCTTGCTTTTTTATCCACTCCTCTTACTTAATTTTCACTATTAATTTGAATTTATGTTATAATTTATGTTCCTTAGTGTTCATTATTTTGTACTGCTTTAACAAATACAAGTAGTCAGCTTTAAAGGACACACATTTAGTTTCACACAGTTCAAGAAGCTAGTAGTCCGAAGACACAGTGTGGCTCTAGGATGAGTTCCTTTTTGATTTATTTTAGCTTCTACTAGCCAGGAATCTATGGACTTGGCTTGCAGGTGCATCTGCATCATGTGTCTGTCTTCATATGGTAGCTTGCCCACCTCTGTGCATCTTTGTGTTTAGTCTGCTCACATTATAATTAAGAAGTGATTAAGTTTGTGATCTACCTTATTCTAGTGTGGCTTCATTAATGTAGTTTAAAAAAAGCCCTATTTCACATCCATAGGAACAGAAGATAGAAATTCATGTATTTTTTGTAGACACAATTCAGTGGCCCCATATACCCAAAAATCAGTAAGATTTAAAGAGAGCTGACAAATGTTGAGGTTCTTCGTTAGAGCAGTTTAGAGCAAAAGGGAAGATTTTACCTCATTCAGTAAAGTGAGTTAAATAAAGTAAGAATAAAATGAAGCACACTACCTTATGATTCTAATTTTTTAAATTAAACATTATTTTATTTTGTTTTAGAATTTAGAAAAGTAGGCTCCCATTTAACAATGTAAATACAAATTGTTCTGTGACATTGATTATAATTTTCAAAATGTTTCAGCATTCTCATTAATTCCATTGAGCTACCTTCCTTTCCCTTTCTTGCTTCTCATCTTCACTTTGGGGTTTGGTCTCTTATAGTTGATAGTTTAGGGAGGACATTACTTACAAGTGACTGTTGTTGTTAGCTGCCATCAAGTCTGTACCGACTCATAACAACTCTATACACAGCAGAACGAAACACTGCCCGATCCTGGGCAAACCTCACCACTGTTGCCATGGTTGAGTCCATCGATGCTGCCACCTGGCCAATCCATCTCATTGGGGGTCTTCCTCTTTTTCCTGAACCTCCACCTTACCAAACGTGATATCCTTCTCCAGTGACTGGTCCCTCCTGATAACATGTCCAAAGTACGAGACATAAAGTTGGGCCATCTTGGCCTCCAAGGAGCACTATGGCTGCACTTCTTCCAACA
>NW_006408609.1:7330555-7343463 GCF_000296735.1 Chrysochloris asiatica | reverse complement strand
TTTCAGCTCTTGGACCTCCTCATTTCTTCCATCTGCTTTAGCATGTCTATGCTGGAGAGCAAGTTTCAGTGTCTCTTCTGACATCCATTTTGACCTTTCCTTCTTTCTTGTCTTCTTAATGACTTTTTGCTTTCTTCATGTATGATTTTCTTGATGTCATCCCACAACTCTTCTGTTCTTCAGTCTTTAGTGTTTCATGTATCAAATCTGTTCTTCAGATGATTCCTAAATTCAGGTGGGATATATTCAAGATCATATTTTGGCTCTCATGGTCTTCTTTTCATTCTCTTAAGCTTCAGTTTGAATTAGCATATGAGTCATTGATGGTCTGTTCCACAGTCTGCCCCTGGCCTTGCTTTCACTGATAATATGAAGCTTTTTCATCTTCTCTTTCTGCAGATGTAGTCAATTTGATTTCTATGTATTCCATCTGGTGAGGTCCATAACGTCTGTTATGCTGTCTAAAGAAGGTATTTGAAATGAACAATTCATTGGTTTTGCAGAATTCTATCATGCATTCTCCAGGATCATTTCTATCACCAAGGCATATTTTCCACCTAGTGATCCTTCCTTTTTGCTCCCAACCTTTGCATTCCAATCACCAATAATGATCAATAAACCTTGATTGCATGTTTGATCAATTTCAAATTGAAGAAGTTGTTAAAATTCTTCTATTTCATCCTCACTGGCTTTACTACTTGTTCTGTAAATTTGAATAATAGTGGTATTAATTGGGCTTCCCTGTAGGCACATGGATATTATCCTATCACAGACAGAGTTGTACCTCATGACTGATCTGGATATGTTATTTTTGACAATGAATGCAACACCATTCCTCTTCAATTTGTTATTTCCAGCAGAGTAAACCATGTGGTCATCAGATTCAAAATGGCCAATACCACTCTATTTCAGCTCACTAATACCTAAGATATCGATATTTATTCATTCCATTTCATTTTTGACAACTTCCAATTTTCCCAGATTCATACTTTGTACATTCCATGTTATGATTTTCAATGGATGTTTAAAGCTGTTTCCCTTCATTTTGAGTTGTGCCCCATCAGTAAATTAAGGTCCCGTGGGCTTTACTCCCATGGGCTTTACTCCATTCACATCATCACTGTCAACTCTACTTTGAGGATGCAGCAAAACCCAGTTGCATTTTGAGTGCCTTCCAACCTGAGGGCCTCATTTTCCAGCACTATCACTTACAAGTGAGAGTGTCTATTTTATAAACCAATTATTACTTGGCGAAAAGGTGGCTTTCAGAAAGACCTTCAGTTTCCATGTCAAAGATTATCATAGGATCATCTTCTTTGGGTCCCACTAATTTGATTGGTCTTGTTTATCTGACCATTTTTAGGAATTTGAGTTTTGTTCTACATTTCCCCCCATTCTATCTGGGTTTTCCATTGTCTCCCTAGTCAGAGCCATTGGTAGCCAGGCACCATCTAGTTCTTCTGGTCTCAGGTTAGAAGAAGCTTTCATTCTTGTGGACTATTAGTCCTACTGATTAAAAATATTTTGAAGATGATTGCTTCTTCCACTGCCTTGTTGTTGTTGTTAGGTGACATTGAGTTTGTACCTACTCATAGTGACCTTATGTACAGCAGAACAAAACACTGCCCGATCCTGGGCCAACTTTACTACTGTTGCCACGCTTGAGTCCATCGATGCTGCCACTTGGCCAATCCATCTCGTTGGTGGTTTAGGTCCTTGCAAGATGTTGGATCTTATCTGCACCACTTCACAGCCACTCTCATTCATTTCATGCCTTCTAGAAGGTCACAAGCATATAATCTTAATTTAGAATTTCACATACTGAAGAAATAATAGCCACAATTCATATAACTTTGAATATATTTATCTTTTCTTAAGAGTGTAAAACTTTAGTTAATAATGAATGGTGGATAATAAATATGCTTTACCCCACAACTCAAATTAATATTTGACCTGTAAAATTAATGTTAGATTTGTAAATATATCTCATAGGAACTAGTAAGACACAAAATTCAAGCAAGGCAGTATTTATTATCTCCCCCAACTTCTCAAATTGTGTGCTAGTTATTTATAATTCAGTATTGTCTTGAGGCATCTAGTGAAGCTTAACATACTGTGAAGTTTGGTAAATAATACTATTCAAATAATGAAGATATTTATCCAGTTTTATTTATCTCTACATGCATTTCTGGACAGATTTAAATTGAAACTGGATAGATTTAATATATTTATAATAATAATGCAAGTGTGCAATCTAGTGAACACTGTAGTAGTACTTTATGAGAAATTCTTGCTCGCATTTCAGGTCTTGATCCTGCTGGACCAAAATTTTCTGGAAAACCACCATATAGCAGATTACATTACACTGATGCAGAATTTGTGGATGTCATCCATACTGATATCAAGGGTAACTATGAGGAATATATTGGTTAATGTTTCAAAAAGGGAAAGGAAACATAACATGGAAAAACAAGACCATAAGCGAACATAGAGTTGTAGATAAAGTGATGATCCTTCTCTAATTATCTGCCAAATTATGCTTCGCACTAGCGGTACTTTTTGTGATGAGTGATTTCCTGCAGTGTCAAATAACATTATTTACCTTCCACAGATCTCCATCAAATTTCAAGAAGTGTTTTGTCATGACCAACTTTTAAAATTTGATATAAAAGAAAAAAGAGATTTTTATGTCTACACTAATGGTATTTTTATTTGATCATGTTTTCCTCCAAACTTAATTTTCATGATGTATCTAGGTTACTACTGTCCCTACTCATTGCTTATCTTGATATATACCAACTAGAACTGAGTACAGCATGTCAGGCCTTGGTAAATAATACTGTTCCCTAAATGTTCTTATTGTTGTTGTTAAGTGCCATCTGAGTTGGTCCTGATTCATAGCGATGTTGTATACGGTTTCCAAGGAGTGACTGGTGACTTTAAACCACCACCCTTGTGGTTCAAACTGACCTTGTGATCTAATGTTTATCCTACAGTGTCACATCAGGACTCTATTTCTTTAAATAGACGGTTATAATTCTTTTATTGTTTTATATTTTCCTTCTGAAATTATTGTACAGGTTATTGTAGTTTGGGCTAGATTTTATTGGGCTTTACTTTCCAGGAGTAATCTGCATGACTGTGGCCTCTTTCCTGATTTGAAACTGACAGTACTAAGGAACAGTTACTGGGGAAAAAGGGCTATACTTTAGGCAGTGTTTTAACTGAACTAGCCACTTAATTCTCCCAATTTTACAGATGGGAAAACTAAAGTTATGGGGTCACAAGACCAGTAAATAGCAGAGCCAGAATTCGAACTGACATCTTTTGAGACCAGAGTCTGCATTTTGCCAATATGTTATTCTGACTAGTTGATAATTTAGGTTTGTGTTGTGGTTATAGGATGGGAAGGATATGGTGCTAAGGTTTAGAAAGAGTAAATGACCTTAAGACAGATTCTACATCTCTGATTCCTAAGGTTTCTATTTTCTTTGGTCCAGGTAATTAATTTTTTCCTATATTATCCTGAATTTACCTTATAGTGATCCACACCAATCCTCTTAGGAGAGGCATACATGTCATAAATGACATAGATACCAGATGACTCCAATGTGTGCCTGACCATAGACTGAGCCTATAAAGGGAACAATTCTAATCCTTTTCTGGAATCTAAATTCATCTACATTTTACTGGGAGACAGTGCCTTTAGAATCTATAGTTCCAATATTATATCTCCAAGCCTTCATGCCTTATGTCTAGTGCTTTATCCATGTACAACACAACTACATTCTATTACTCTGTGGTCCTTCATGTGAAGTTATTTTTTTTCTGAAATTCCAATCAGTTCTGCCTATGGTCTTCATATTTTGTATTATTTTTGTTTGATTTCTTGGCTTCCCTTAATGACCTGTCTTGGCTTGTCTTATACGTTGAATATCTTTTGTTGACTCAGTCTATCAAAATTAACATGGTACTAATGCCACATGGTGTGGCATTGTGGGTTAATGTGGCCAGACTACAAAGCCATTTGAACTGCAAGGTCAGTGGTTCAAGCTCACCAGCTACCCCTCAGAAAACCTATACAGGGTTGCTTTGGGTCGGAACTGACTTGACGGCACTTAACAACAACAACAACAACAACAACAAATGCCACACAGTGGTCACTTTTGATTGAAAATTTTAGCACCATCACAAATGAGGAACAAAGATGCTTGAGCACTGCATATTCAACTGTCTCAAGTAATTTCTGAATGAGATGTTTAGGTCAGCAAACATCTGGCAGAGTACTTCTTCCTTCAATACTGCCAATGAATACATCTACTGCTTGCTAACTTTTTTTGTTGTTGCTGATATTCAATTTTGTACATTCAAGTAGTCATGTACCTTCTAATAAATGGTGGTTGTTATGTGCCATAGAGTTGGTTCTGATTTATAGCAATTCTATGTACAATAGGAGGAAACACTGCCTGGTCCACACCTTCCTCAAAAATGTTATGTTTGAATCCATTATTGCAATCACCTTGTCAATCCATTTCATTGAGGGTCCTCCTCTTTTCACTGACCCTCTACTTTACCAAACATGATGTCTTGTCAAGCAAAAATAGGTAAATTAAATACAAAACATTATGTTGTTGTTGTTAAGTGCTGTTGAGTCAGTTCTGACACATAGCAACCCTGTATAGTGTTTCTAAGGATCAGCTAGTGTGTTTGAGTTGCAGGCCTTGCAGTTTGAACTGACTTTGAAGTCCAGCACATTATCCTACAATGCCACACCATGACTCCACAAAGCATTATAGAAACTAAAACAAGCATTTATAAATGAAAAGCAAATGAACCGCATATTTGAATATGAACACTACATACACGCTAACTTTTACATTCAATGTGATCTTTGTAAAAATCCTGTAATCTTCATTTCATTTTTTTTTAAAACCTCACGAGCTAATTATAAAATTAATATGTTGTTGTTGTTGTGAAGTGCCATCTAGTCGATTCTGACCCATAGCGTCCCTATGTAGGGTTTTCGAGGAGCAGCTGGTGAGCTTGAGCCACCGACCTTGCAGTTCAAATGACTTTGTAGTCTGGCACATTAACCCCAAGTGCCACACCAGGACTCCTAAATTAGTATGGAAATGCAAAAGGCCAACCATATGATGCTGTGTTAAAATTGAATATATTGATATCCTCTTGAAGAAGAAAAATGTGCAAGGTCATGTTCCTCCAGATATCAAGTATTATCAAAGAATCATAGCAATGAAGACAGGGTTATATTAGTGTAAGGGTGGACAAAAAATAAAATAGAACAAAATATAAAGTTATAAAACTTATCAGATTTATGACAATGTTTGTTATGCTTTATAGTGAACAAGTGATTCTATTTTCAGTAAATTGCTGTATCCACATTAAAAAATAAAATGCCTATAACTTCATTTTAAAGATCTCTGAAAGCATAGTGGTTATGAATTGGGCTGCTAATCTTAAGATCAGCAATTCGAAAGTAGCAGCTATTCCGTGGGAGAAAGATGAGAATTTCTGCTCCCATAAAGATTTACAGCCTCGGAAACGTTATACAGGGTCGCTATGGGTCACAACTAACTCCAACGCACATAACCACCACCACCAACAACTTCATTTTGCTTGGATTCACAATCAATATTCATGGAAGCAGCAGTGAAGAAATCAAATAATATACTGCACTAGGCAAATCTGCAGCACAAGACCACTTTAAAGTGCAAAAGAGCATAGATAGCTTGAGAACATATACATTACATATGATTCAAAATGATCAAAGAAAATCAATATAATTTTTAGTTTTGATCTTTGGGCAATATTTTGAAAATACCCAAGCCATGGTATATTCATTTGCCTCATATGCATGTGTAAGTTGGGCAATGAATAAGAAAGGCCATAGAAGAAGCAATGCATTTGAATTGTGTTGGAAAATAATAATAAAAATACTCTGGTGTGCAAGAAGAACAAGCCAATCTGTGTTGGAAGAAGTGCAATCAGAATGCTCATTAGAAGGCAGGTTATTGAGATTTCCTCTCTCATGTTTCAGACATGTTATCAGTAGGGACAAGTCCCTGGAGAAAGCTATTATGTTTGGTAAAATGGAGGGTCAGTGTGTGTGTGTGTGTGAGGACCCCCAAGGAGATGGATTGACACTGTGGAGGCAACAATGGGCTGAAATGTAACAATTATGAGGATGGCTCATGACCAGTCAGTATTTCATTCTGTTTTGCATAGAGTTGATGTGAGTCTAAACGTACTGACCCAATGGCACCTAACAACAGCTCATATAAAACAATCTAAAATTTCCTTATAGTCTGTACACCTAAATGTGAAAGAAAAATCAAACGTTTAATTTTAATGAGATATTATGATAAAAATATTTTGTAAGATTGTAATAGAGAATATCTTCCTAAGCATAAAGGAAAACAATCAAATGTCTGATATATTGATAGAAAAAAACTTACTCAAAAACACTTTAAGAAATTAAAGACAAGCCAAAAATCAGAGTTGGGGAGAAATGTTCTAAATCAGCTATCAAGAGAAAGACAACTTATTTTAAAAAAACCCCAAAAAACAAAATTATAAAAGACATTTTACAAAGAAATAAAACAATCAGTGAACATCAGAAAACACTTTCAAAATTTTTATTCAGCAGAAACATACACATTATAGTCCCAATGAAATTTCAAATTACTGCCAAAATTAAAAAGCCTGATGATAATGCCATTTGTTAAAGAGGATATAGAACAACAAAAATTATCATATTCTTGTGATAGGAGTATAAATCTGTAAACTACATTGGTAAACTGTTCAAAATATTTATTAAAATTGAAAATATCCTGGGATGGCGCTGTGGGTTAATGCACCAGACTGCAAAGCCATTTGAAATGCAAGGCCGATGGCTCAAGATCACCAGATGCTCCTCAGAAACCCTATACAGGGTTGCTATGGGTCGGAACTGACTCGACAGCAGTTAAGAACAACAACAACATAACACAGCAATTCTAATTTTAGGTATATTACCAACAGAAATGCCTTCATATATACATTAATATATGTGTTCAGGAGTGTCTATTATATTAGTCCCAAATGCCACCATTCATTTGCCAGAATATGGACATATTCTGGTGGTTTGCATGTTGCTGTGATTCTGAAAGCTATGTCACCACTATTTTAGATACCATCATGGTCACACTGGTAGACAGGCTTCAGATAAGTTTCCAGACTAAGACAGACCAGGAAGAAGGAGAGATGGATTAGTTCCAGATATTTACTCACTGAAAAGCTTCTGAATAGCAGTGAACACTGTCAGTATCAGAATATTGAATATTGAAACATGATGAAGAACACTAGAATACTGTCAGATATCATGCCACAAAATGAGTCCCTCAGGTTGGAAGGCACTCAACATGTGACAACACCTCAAAGTACATTGACCTTGACAATGTGAATGCAGTAAGCCTTTGGGACCCTTATTTACTGATTGGGCACAACTCAAAATGAAGACAAACAGCTATAAACATCCATTAATAATCAGAATATGGAACATATGAAGTATGAATCTAAGAAAATTGGAAGTTGTCAAAAATGAAAAGGAACACAAAAACATCAATATCTTAGGCATTAGTGAGTTGAAATGGGCTAGTATTGGACATTTTGAATCTGACAATCACATGGTTTATTATGCCAGGAAAGACAAACTGAACAGGAATGGCAATCACATTAACCATCAAAAAGAACATATTGAGATCTATCTTGAATTACAATGCTGTCTGTGGTAGGATAATATTCATATACCTACAAGGAGACTATTATTCAAATTTACTCACCGACCACTGAAGCCAGTGATAATAGACCTGGAGAATCCTACCAACTTCGTCAGTCTGAAATTGATCAAACACAAAATTAAGATAAATGATAATTATTAGTTATTGGACTGCAAAGGTTAGAAGTAGAAGCAAAGAGAAAGGATCAGTAGTTGGAAAATATGACCTTGGTGATAGAAACGATGTTGGAGATTGCATGACATAATGTTGCAAGACCAATGACTTCTTCATTGCAGTGTGCATGACCCAAGCTTTTTTAAAACACCATAAAAGATGACAATACACATGGACCTCACCAGATGGAATACACAGAAATCAAATTGACTACATCTGTAGAAAGAGATGGTGGACAAGCTTCATATCATCTGCCAAAACAAGATCAGGGTCAGATGTCGAACAGACTGTCAATTGCTCATACATTAAGTCCAGGCTGAAACTGAAGAAAAAAATTAAAAGTCCACAAGAGCCAAAGTATGACCTTGAATAGATCCTACCTGAATTTAGAGATCATATCAAAAACAGCTTTGATGAATTAGTCACTAATGACCAAAGACCAGAAGAGTTGTGGGATGACACCCAAAAACACCATATAGGAGGGAAAAAAAGGTCATTAAGAATGCAAGAAAGAAAGAGAAAACATCAAAATGGTTGTCAGAACAGACTTTGAAATCTGCACTGCAGCATAGAGATTCTAAAGAAAATGGAAGAAATGAGGAGGTAAAATAGCTGAATAGAAAATTTCAAAGAGCAACTCAAGAAAACAAAGTCAAATAATATAATGAAATGTGAAAAGATCTGGAGTGAGAAAATCACAATGGAAGAATACGCTTAGCATTTCTAAAACTGAAAGAACTGAGGAAAAATTCAACCTTCCTCTTGCAATACTGAAGGATTCTATGAGCAAAATATTGCATGATGCAGAAAGCACATAAAGATGATGGAAGATACAGAGTCACTGCATCAAAAAGAAATGGTAAATATTCAACCATTTCAAGAGGCAGCATATGATCAAGAGCCAATAATACTGAAGGAAGAAATTCAGGTGTACTGAAGGCATTGGCAAAGAACATCACTTTGGGAATTGATGGAATTCAAGTTAAAATCTTTTAGCAAACTGATGAAGCACAGGAGACACTCATTCATCTATGTCAAGAAATTTGCGACAACTATCTGGCCAACTGTTTGGAAGAGATCCATATTTTTGCCCATTCCAAAGAGAAGTGACCCATTGGAATGTGGAAATCATTGGACAATATCATTAATATCTCCTGTAAGTAGAATTTTGTTAAAGATACTTAAAAACCAGCTGCAATAGTAAGTACACTGACAGAAGTTTGTGAGGGATATAATTATGGATCTTGGCTGACAGCAGAGAATACCATAAAGATGTGTACCTTTTTTTTGTGCTTTATTGACCTCTCAAAGGCTTTCAATTGTATGGATGATGACTAGCTATGGACAGCAGTGCTGAAAATGTTCAAGAGCAAAGATGTCAGTTTGAGGACTAAGGTTTAGCTGACCCAAGCCATAGTATTTTCAATAACCTCATATGCATATGAAAGTAGGACAATGAATAAAGAAGACTGTAGAAGAATTGATGCATTTGAGTTATGGTGTTGGAGGAGAATATTAAAAGTACCATGGGCTTCCAGAAGAACAAACAAATCTGTGTTGGAACTACAGCCAGAATGCTCTTTAGAAGCCAGGATGGCAATACTTTGCCTTTCATACTTTGGACATATTATCATGAGGGACCAGTCCCTCAAGGAGGACATCATGCTTGGTAAAGTGGAGTTAATGAAAAAGAAGAAGACTCCCACCCAACAAGATGGATTGGCACAATGGCAGCAGCAATGGGCTCAAGTTTAGCAATGAGTGGGAGGTTTGTGCAGGATCAGGTAGTGTTTCATTCTGTTATACATAAGGTAGCTATGAGTTAGCTGACTCAATGACACCTAACAATAAGAAATTCTCAAATTCAAAACAACATAGATCTCTACCAACAGAGCATTGTATTAATAAGTTGTGGTGAGTTCATACAGTAAAACTTTATATAACAATGGAAATGAATTAACTACATTTAAACATAACAATGTTGATTAATATCATAGCAATACTAATAATCAAAACAAAAGACACAAAATAATTTAATATGAATCAATTTATAAGTGTTTCCAAAGTGGGAAAATCACAACTATAGTATTTTGGGTGGCATCATTAACAGATGTAGAATAGTAAAAACTCATATTTTTTAAAAAGAAAAGTTACTCTTATTTTTAGAGAAAAGAGAGACACGTATGTTTAGTTGAGGGAACAATGGAAACTTCTAGGTACTTTTAAAAAATTTATTGAGCAAAGTGCAATAACTACATGGCTATTTGCTCTATAATAATTAATCTGTACTTTTTATGCTATATGTCACTTTCTGTATGTATGCTATAATGTCTAATGAAAGGAAAATTTAAAAATCATACCTGCTTTCCCTTTCCTTCTTGAACTCAAGGGAAAAGCCTTGGCAGACCAAGATGTCCTATCCTTTGTATCTGATAAAAGGGAATTAACATACCTGAATAACAGCTGTTGTTATTACTGTTAAGTCCTGCAGAGTCGATTCTGACTCATATGGACCCTATATAGGGTTTCTGAGGAACACCTGGTAGGTTTGAACTACTGACTTTGTGGATCACTGTCCAGTTCTGATCCTATAGCACCACACCAGAAGTCCTGAGCAACAGCTGCTGAAATGTTAATAAATATCTTTTATGTCCCTCTTTCTCTTGAGCAGTCTTTTGGTTTGATACTACTTTGATGACAAGCTGGAGCAAATTATGGCTCCAAAGCAAGTATCTCTAATCTTGGTACCACATGCTGAGTTCATATATGAGGAGATTTTGTGGCATTCCAAACTGTTAGACTTCTTTGGCATATCCTGAAGACTCTCTTTCATTGCTGAGAGACCACAAGTTAAATGGATGATAGGATGTAAAGAAGGCTTGATTAGTATCTTGTCATCACTGTCACAGTCAAATCATGTACCTCATTTCATGGAATTCTAATGAAGTCATCTAAGTTCTCCTTTGCTTTTGCTTGAATACTAAACATCCTCTCCTGTAATGCACAGGTACATCTTCTCATGTCCCTCTAATATCCCATAATCCATTACCATGTTCATTGCAAATTAATATGAAATCAAATTGCTTCATCTTAATATTTGTCAGACTGAAATGCTTATCTTTATTATGTGAAATCTATTTCTTATCCCTCTCAAGGGTTCACCTTGGTTTAAAACATTTATTGTGATCCAACCAACAATATTTATATCTAATCACATCCCTGAATATTCTGAGCTTGCCACTCCCCCTCCATTCTAGTGATTTCATTGATTTAAGGATTCAAGATTAATAGTAGACCCAGACTTTTTACTTTTACCAGTACTTCAAGGATCTACAAAATCTCTACTAAACTCAGACCCATTGCCGTTGAGTCAATTCACTCAGCAAAACTATAGGACAGAGAAGTGGCCCATAGATTTTCCACAGCTATGACTTTACGGAAAGCAGACTGCCACATCTCTTTCCCACTGAGTAGCTGGTTATGACAACCTTTTGGTTAGCAGTCAGTTTCTTAACCACTGCACCATCAGAATGCCTTACAAAATCTAAATGCAAAACCAAACCCAATGTAGTTAACCTGATTCTTCTTTAAGAGTTACCCTATGAAACAGAGTAGAACTTTCCATTAAGGTTTCCAAGACTGTAATCTTTATTGAAACACACTGCCAACCTTTCTCCCTCAGAGCAGCTGATGAGTTCAAACAATCGGCCTTTATGTTAGCAGCGAAGTTAGCACTGTGTCACCAGTGTTCCCTTCAAGATCGTTAACGATATCTTTCACCTTACTCTGGCCCAAGTTGATCCAGTTGAAATGATAAACTCTTTAGAATTTTTTTCCAGTTAGCAAATGTAGTTCCAGCTTACTGTTGTTATGTGCAGTCAAATTGATTCTGATTCATAGTGACCTTATGTACAGTTTCTGAGGCTGTGTATCTTTGTGGGAGCAGAAAGCCTCATTTTTTTCTCCCACAGAATGGGTGGTGTGTTCAAATTGCTGATTGGTGTGGTTCACAGTTCAGTGCTTGTCCCATGGAGCCACCACTCTCCCAGTTCTAGCTGGTTTAAGGCATTATTATCTAGAATAAGAGGAAATCATTACATTGATCTAACAGTTCCTCTTTGGCTTGACTTTAATTTTTCCCACTATCTCTCAGTCATCTTGGCTTCTTTGAATACCCTAGACATTTTTCAAACAGATAACCATTTGGCTCATTGCCTCAGTCATTCCCTTCAAGTATTTGTTCTAATCTCACCTCGTAACCAACTTACTTGAAAGTGCAACCAACTGCTCTCATTAGGCAGTTCCTGTTCTCTTATTCTGTTCTTTAGTTGTGCAAACAGTTAAGTGACCCTTACAAACCAACCCAGAAGTGCCTCAGAATAAAGCCTGATATTCTAAGTTGGAAAGACCATAGACTTACAAGTCCTGCAGAACACAGATCTACTTTGAAGCACAAGAGGTTGCCATAAGTCTGAATTGATTCATTGGAAAATTGTTTATTTTTGTTGTAATCTTCATTTTTGGTGGGTTTATTCTAATTAATATTTCTCCACAGCACTCATCTCCTGACATACTATATTTTTACTTGTTTATTATCTGTCTAGCTCCACTAGACTATAATTACCACTAGAACAAAAATTTCTGCTGTTTTTAAAATTTCTGTACTCCTAGCACAAACAACCTAGATTGACCCATATTAAGTGATTGATAAATACATTTAATTAAGGAAATATAATATTATTGAGGAACTTATTTTAAGGTATATATATCAGAAAACATATACTTTTTGTTCAATACCACTTACATTATTTTTAATTCAATTTTATAAAAAATGGTGATTTTGTTTTACATAGTTCTTCTGACCTAATTATTATATACACTGCAGTTCTTAGGTTCTTTTTTTTTTTTTTTTTGTTTTATTTATTAAGGAGTCCTTGGGACATATTGATTTTTATC
>NW_006408609.1:7325885-7330455 GCF_000296735.1 Chrysochloris asiatica | reverse complement strand
AAAATGGTGATTTTGTTTTACATAGTTCTTCTGAACTAATTATTATATACTCTGCCTTTTTTCCGTTCTTTTTTTTTTTTTTTCAGGTTTAGGCATTAAGGAGTCCTTGGGACATATTGATTTTTATCCTAATGGAGGAAAAAAGCAACCTGGCTGTCCTAAATCACTGTTTTCAGGTAAAATGGTAATATTTTGAATAAATTACATGTGATTCAAAATGGTAAAAGAAAGCCAATATATTTTTTTCAGTCTTGATCTTTGGGCACTATTTTGAGTTTATCAACAGTGCCCATGATTTGAAGTGTTATTAGTGAACAATGGTGTATTTCTTAATTTTGGTTAGTTCATAATTTTGTCAGTAGAGATCCCATTTCATCATAGGTGAGACCTATTACATTGTTGTTTCAGTAGTTTTAGATGATTATTTTAAACATTAAAACAAGTTTCAAGTCATTGAAGAAATATAAACAGCTAACATAGGCATAGCACAAGTCTGATCTTAGGATTTAACCTTAAATTTGCTATAAATCAGAGACAATTTGAGGGTAACTAACTTCTGGTGTGGAGTCCTGGTGTGGCACTGTAGGATAAGCAGTGGGCCTCAAGTTCAGTTTGAACTGCAAAGTCGGTGGTTCAAACTTACTAGGGGTTCCTCAGAAACTGTAGACTGGGTTTCATAAGCTCTTGACATTTGCTTGTCTTGTACATACAGATAGTTGAGTAACTATTAAAAGTGTGCAATTTGGCTCACTTCAGAACCATAGCAAGAAATGTGCCTAGGACCACAGTGGCAGTGACCAAGTAACACCTAACTAACATTCTATGTAGTTGTTGAAGTTTAGCTAAGGGAATGATGATAGGAGAAGTTAGAAAGAGTAAGGAACATGATAAAGTTTTAATCTCACCAGGTGTCTTTGTCACCTCTGACACTGGATACAATGTTAGGGTGTGGGATGAGAATGAAGAAATATGTCTACTAGTGTTAAAGATAATATTTTTGCCTATCATATTTGTAAAACTTACTAAATTATTAAAATTAGACCTATTTGTTGTGGAAAATCTCATTTAGGAAAACTAATGATCAATCCAATGTAACAAACATACTTGAATTTTCAATAGCACCATATGCTGAATTGAGAGCAAACTGTATCATAGTCAACATGTTAATGTTCATAAGGTATACTGTATTTACAAGAGCCTAATATTTAATGTTCCTCTAATTTTCTTGACTTGGCTTAATCATCTGCAGTTATTTTGCTTTATTTAATACTTAAGGGATTGAATTTATAAAGTGTGACCACCAGAGAGCAGTTCACTTCTTCATGGCATCTTTGGAAACACAATGCAACTTTGTTTCATTTCCTTGTCCTTCATATGACCATTACAAGACTGGCTTATGTATAGATTGTGACGGTTTTAAGAAACTATCATGTCCTAGACTAGGTAAGAGATTGTTGTAATTATTATAATTCTCTTTGTGAAAATGAATAATGTAAGTGTGTTAGTATTTCCTGTTGGAAGCTACACTATGTTTCCATTCCTTTTTTTCTTGTTAAAAATATTAATATTTTAATGGTAAAATATTTTGGAGATGAGGAACAACCAGAGTGAGTTAGCTAACTTCCTACTAAGTATTTTTAGCATAGTTGTTGAAAAGAATTTGATAAGTATCTATCATTGTTCAATATAATAGCAAATTCAGCAACCTCACCTCATGGTGACCCCTGTTCTTGATAAACAAAGGGATATTACTAAGTATTATTTATCTATATTTTTACTTAAAAAGAGACACTTGTACTTTCTTGGCAGAATTGTTTCTTTTGTTTTTTGTTTTAATGAAGTCTTAGGAACAAATGAAGAGGTGAAAACCAGTTAGCTATCTATTTATTACTAATGAGACATTGTTTATCCCTTCTAAATCAATAAAGTAATTAAGTATTGCAGTTTCTTATACCTGAAACCTGGCAGTGGGAAATTGTAAAGAAAAAAAGAATCTATTTAAAATGAAATGTTAAAACTGGAAGGAGCTGAGCTGGACCACAGAGGGGCTGCGCCTGGCCTTATGGGCAGAGAAGAAAGTCAAGGTAATTATAATAATGAATGCTGTGGAAGAAAACCAGGGACCCGGAGAGTCTTAGAAGGTGGAGGAGGCCAGCCCTCCTGCTGTGCAGCAGCCCATAGACCCTGCATTCCCCACTGTGGCCACCACACCTGAACCTGAGGGGGAGGACAGCAGGGACAAGAATGCCACCAAAGCAGCTGATGATGAACCTGAGTATGAGGATGGCTGGGGCGTTGGCATTGGGGCACTCCTGTGGGGAAAGCTGGGGGGTTTCTCCCAGTGGCCAGGCCGTATTGTGTCTTGGTGGATAACGGGCTGGAGCTGAGCAGCTGAAGGCACTCGCTGGGTCATATGGTTCAGAGACTACATGTTCTCCGTGGTGTGTGTGGACAAACTGCTGCAGCTGAGCTCCTTTTGTAATGTGTTCCACCAGGCAGACCATGCACTGCAAAGCCATCTATGAAGTCCTGCAGGTGGTCAGCAGTCACGCAGGAAAGCTGTTTCCGGAGTGCCACGACAGCAACAAGAGTGACACTGCCACGGTTTTGGAGGTGCAGAGCAAACAAATGATCTGAGGGGCTCTTGGGGGCTTTCAGCCCTCAGGACTAAAGGGCCTGGAGCCACCAGAAGAGAAGATTCCCTACAAAGAAGTTTAAAAGACATGTGGGTTGAATCCCAGGCAGCTAGCTGCCTATGCTTCATCTCCACCAGCCAAAAAGCCCCAGAAGAGCACAACTGAGAAGCCCCAAGTCAAGGAGATCATTGATGAACGCAAAAGATAGCGGCTGGTATACAAGGTGCAGCAAAAGTGCTGGAACAGCAAGGATAGCTGCATCTTTTGTGGAGACTCCAAGTTACCCTGAAATACCTCTCCTCATCGAAGGAATGTGCCAGAATGACAAGAACTGCTTCCTGGAGTGTACATGCCAGTACGATGACGACAGTTATCAGTCCTACTGCACCATCTGCTATGGGGGTCTTGAGGTGCTCATGTGTGAGAACAACAACTGTTGCCGGTGCTTTTGCGTGGAGTGTGTGGATGTCTTGGTGGGGCCAGGGGCTGTCCAGGCAGTCATTAAGGAAGACTCCTAGAACTGCAACATGTGCCGACACAAGTGTACCTATGGGCTGCTGCGGAGGCGGGACGACTGGCCCTCAAGGCTCCAGATGTTCTTCGCGAACAACCATGACCAGAAATTTGACCCTCCGAAAGTTTACTCACCTGTCTGGACTAAGAAGAGGCTTAGTCCAGCACCCATCCAGGTGCTGTCCCTGTTTGATGGAATTGCTACAGGGCTTCTGGTGCTGAAGGACTTGGGTATTCAGGTGGACCGCTACATTGCCTCAGAGGTGTGTGTGGACTCCGTCACAGTGGGCATGGTTCGACCTCAGGGGAAGATCATGTACGTTGGCGACGTCCGCAGCATTACCCAGAAGCATATCCAGCAGTGGGGCCCATTTGATCTGGTGATTGGGGGCAGTCCTTGAAATAACCTCTCCATCGTCAACCCTGCCCTCAAGATATTTACTCTACAAGGGTACTGGCTGCCTCTTCTTTGAGTTCTACCGCCTACTGCATGATGCGCGGCCCAAGAAGGGAGATGATCGTCCCTTCTTATGGCTCTTGGAGGATAATGGTGGCCGTGGGTGTTAGTGACAAGAGGGTCATCTCGCGATTTCTCGAGTCCAACCCTGTGATGATTGATGCGAAAGAAGTGTCTGCTGTACACAGGAACCGCTAGTTCTGGGGTAACCTTCCCGGTATGAATAGGCCGTTGGCATCCACTACGAACGATAAGCTGTAGCTACAGGAATGTCTGGAACATGGCAGAACAGTCAAGTTCAGCAAAGTAAGGACCATTACTACTAGGTCAAACTCCATAAAGCAGGGCAAAGACCAGCATTTTGCCGTCTTTATGAATGAGAAAGAGGACAGGAATGGTGCACAGGAATGGAAAGGGTGTTTGGCTTCCCTGTGCATTATACCGATGTCTCCAACATGAGCCGCTTGACAAGGCAGAGACTGCTGGGCGGGTGGTGGAGTGTGCCAGTCATTCAGCACCTCTTCGCTGCGCTGAAGGAGTATTTTGCTTGTGTGTAAGGGACATGAGGGCAAATTGACGTAGTGACAAAGGCGAAACAACAACACGAAAAACACAAAACAAAACACCAAGAATATGAGGATGGAGAAGTATCAGCACCCAGAAGAGAAAAAGGAATTTAAAACAAAAACCACAGATGCTGAGATTACTGGAAGGCTTTGCCTTGCAAAGAGGGTTGGCCATCATTCCTAACATTTCAATGTTTGAACTTCCAGTCCTATTTTAAAAACAAAACCCAGCCCCTTTCCCTTCCCCACCTTTAATTTCTGGTCAAATCTTTTGATTTCTACACTTTCCAGAGAGGGTTGTCTGTTTGTTTGGGTTTTTTTTTTTTCTTGCTGTGACTGAAACAAAAGGGTTTATTATTGCAGCAAACAAAACAAAAAATCAGTAACAAAAAAAAAGT
>NW_006408609.1:7323487-7324823 GCF_000296735.1 Chrysochloris asiatica | reverse complement strand
GGTACTGTTAACTACTGTAAAACCCAACTTCATAATGGTGCTTTAAAAAAGCGAGATAAGTAAAATACATCAGCTTCCACGTTGCCTTATGTACAAAGGATATTAACCAAGGATGGAGAAAGTGAAAAACCTGGAAGATGAATAGTGATCATGGTGGGGTTTTCACGCCCCAGCCCCCCTCCCTTGGTTTCCAAAAAAGATGAAGGGGGTGAATTTGGGAACAGTGGTCTCTGGTTTCTCCTTGCCTCCCCATAGTGGGGTCACAACCATGGGAAGCTGAGGGTGGAATTCATCTAGACTCAATGCAATAACCTTTTTTGATACTTGGTCTAAAAGGAGACTCCCTTGGAAACAAGCAGGGTGAGGGGGCCTTCAATCTCAATTTTTCACTTTAGCTGATTCAAGGACTCCTTGTGATGGTATCAGAAATCATCCAGAGTGTGGGACAGTGACAGTTAAGACACCACTTGAAGCAAATAAAAAAAACAACATAAAGAAGTACTGGTAAAAAACACACAAAAACTGGAAGGAATCTTAAAGGCTTTTTGCTCAGGATTCTCAAAAGAGAATTCCAGATTAAAGCACTACATGAACATGTTAACATCTGGTCAGTATCATAAAAGAATCTGCCAGAAGTGTTTCTAAACCACAGGGGCTGGAGGAAGTAGGCAGCGATTTCAAAGGCTGAATTAAACCATATGCTACCAGTTTTCCTCAGCAGGGATTTTATACTAATATACATGGAAACCCTCCGGGAGAGGTGTAAACTATGTAAACTTTGCTCATTTATTTTCTTATAGTTTGTGGGATCAGATTTCTTCAGTCCTCATATTGGAGGTTGCTTTCCTGGTCTCATTATTTTTCCATATAAATAAGAAAGCTGTGACATAATCAACCAAAATATAAACTGCCTAGGGGCACAATCAGTATTTGTTTTACTATCTTTAAATTCTCAGATTTGGAGATAACAACATGAAAACAGAGAAATAGGAGGGGGCTTCAAAAAGTTTGCAGAACTATTCCATTATCTTTTAATTCTATTTTCCACAAGTGTTTTGAAGCTCCCTAGGGTATAAAATGAGTGGTGGTCATGGTTATGTGCTGTGAAGTTGGTTCCAACTCATAGCAACCCTGTACAGGGTTTCTGAGGTTGCAAATCATTATGGGAGCAGAAAGCCTCATCTTTCTCCCAGGGAACAGCTGGTAGTTTCTAATTGCTGACCTTGAGGTTAGCAGCCCGATTCATAATCATTACGCTATCAGAACATCTTGTATAAAGGGGGAAGCTTCTGAAATATATATATATATAAAACTATAACTATAGATATATATATAA
>NW_006408609.1:7319770-7321850 GCF_000296735.1 Chrysochloris asiatica | reverse complement strand
AACAACAACAACAACAACAACACTGTAATTAAAATAAGTTGAATTATACTAGAGTAGATGAAAAAAGTATTGGTACTGTGGTTTCAGTTCATACATGCATGGGTTTATTCCAATCAAAACATATTTAAACATGTTTCTGTAATCAGAGGATGACTGCAGACAAGTTTTTACAATAATAAATTTATCTTAGTTTTATTAGAATGTCTTGAAAAAAAAAATCGAGGGGCGTCTGTGGAGATCTGCTGGGCCAGTTAAATTCAAGGCAGAGAGGTCATCTCAGAATGTTAAGGGTACAGTTTTTTTGGATTACAAAAGGATAATCAAGATAGATTTTCTTAAAGGATACACGATGATCATTGGGGCTTATTATGAAGAAGTTTAGAGAAAATTGGAAAAAGCACTGGTGAGAAAAAGGCCAGAAAAATTGTTTCCCGTAATTGTTTTCCATCACGACAATGCACCTGCTCATTCTTTAAGGGGAACAAGGGTTATCCTATGAGAATTTCTAGGGAAACCTACCCCATCCACCCTAGAGTTCAGATCTTGCCAATTCAGGACTTCTTTTTATTTCACAAACTCAAAGAACTTTAAAGAGGAACAGGATTCCACTCCTGCACGGATGCCAAAACTATTGTTTTAAGTGATGTAAATTGGATGTAGAATTCTCCAGGGAAGGGTTAGAGAAATGAGAACACTACCATCAGAAGTAAACAGATCTTGAAAGAAGATCTTGACAGAGAAACAACAGCTGCACATTTTCACAATTTTGCTTAATAAAAGTGTCTAGGTCTTTGTAGCAATACGTTTTGACTTGCTCTCATATTATTGAAAAAACTACTTTTTAAGTTATACAAAATCCATGCATTGTTCCTTCAGTTTCTTTGGTGATTTGAAATTTTATGTACTATTTAATAGAAACTCAATTTTTTCTTCTTTTTTTTTTTCCTCTCTCATATCTCAGGTCATAATGCTTATCTGTGGAAAGGTATTTTAAAAGAAAAAATGGGAAAACTATCTTTAAGGAACACTGTGTTTTTGGATACTACTGGTTCAAGTCCATTCTGTAGTAAGTTTTAAAATAGTGTCATATACCCATTTTCACCCATTCAAATGCTATATGCACTTTCAAGGATTAAAAAAAAAAAAAGTTAGAGCCATTTAAACCAATACATAGAAGATTCTTGAGTATAATTTTCTAATGATGAATCAAATCTTTCCCCCACCCCTAAATATTATTATCAGTTCTACTGCTAGAATTAATTCATGTTACTACATTACAGCCTGGAACCAAAATCTACTCTATTAAGCCCCATTTTTGGAACTAAAACTAAGCTATATAAATATGAACTAGGCAAGAAAAAAATGATAGACAAAAGGAGGAACTTAAAATCAAAGGACAGTCTCAAATGAGTGTGATATTAAAGAAAGCAAAAATTATTCTTATTGATGAAGAGCTCTAAGTGGTTAATACATAAAATTAAACTATATGAAGAATCTTACATGAGAGAGATACCTCCAGTATGGATTTTTGTATTTAAAAAATATGTTAGTATAGTTGTTTTTTTAATAACTTAGAATTATGGATTTAATCATTAGTCTGTACTATCTTACAGACTTGTGTCCATCCATTTTTTAAAGTTGAAATTTTTATTGATATAGTTTTAAATTCACTTACATTTGTAAGAAATAATACAGGGCGATTGTGTACACTTTACCTACTTTTCCCCAATACTAATATGCTGTAGTTTATAGTATATTATCATTACCAGGATATTATAATAATATAGTCCACCCATCTTATTAAGATTTCACCATACATTCATTTATGCGTGTATATGTATATAATTCTATATTCTATAATCACATGTGTAAGGTCATTGTTAAGTCATGGTACCTATTTAACTATTTCTAAATCCATGCACTTTTAAAAATGCTATGTAAAGGGAATCATATAGTAATAATCTTATGTAGCGTAGTGGTTACGAATCGGGCTGCAAACCTTAAGGTCAGCGGTTCGAAACTACCAGCCGCTCGGCGGGCGAAAGATGAGGCTTTCTACTCCCGTAAAGATTTACACCCT
>NW_006408609.1:7316364-7318478 GCF_000296735.1 Chrysochloris asiatica | reverse complement strand
CCTGAAGGAACTTGATGGCTTGCCTTGATGGCTCCCCAGTGAACAGCTTGTTTGCTCTTGTAGTAGCCAGTTATACTGACATTTTGTTTTGGGTTTTTCCTGATTTCTATGAAGATGTATCTTCTATTGCTCAAGCTGTTCCAGGCTGGTCTGCTTATCCTTTCTAGTGGGAATGTCCCACCTCAGAAGGTTCTGGATGGGACTCAGGATTCCACCTAAGGTCCTATATACTACAAAGGATCCGCAAGAAGCCTATTTCACTGGGCAAGTTCTAGATCCCCTTTTAGGTATTCCAATCAGTTATAGGCTGAAGATGGGCTTAATGGTTTTCTGTAATCAAGTTTCCCAACATTCCTTTTTGTCCCACTCAAGTGTCTATTTTACAATAGTAGGCAAGTGAAACCAATATTCATAAGACAATCAAGCATCTTAGTATTATTTCCTCTCTTCAAACTATGCCTAGATCCCTGTATCACAGAGTCCTGTTGTTCCAAGGTTGACCATGCATCACTATTTACCTCAGTCCCACTGAGCCCATGCAAATCTGTCTCAGTATTGCCCTATCTACCTTGTTCTTACATCTCTTCCCCCTTCTTGTATTGCTCTCCCCAACACCCAAACTATGCTCTGTCTGCTCTTACCCTGTACTCTGCTGTCGCCTCCCTCCACCTCCCCTTAAAACCCTTACCCTTACCCCTAAAAAACCTTAACCCAATCATTGTGGTTACCTTATATTCCATTAACTTTTCCCTCCATTTAAGACAGTCTATTTTATCCTGTAATCTACCTGACCTTCTCACCACCTGGTTCTCTGTTCTTCTGTGTTTACCTTCTTTCACATAGTAATTCCTTTGATCATGGACTAACCTCCCAGATCCTCTGAATTTGTTCTTACAGTTTTATTCTGTTCTCAACTCTCATTTGTTGATTGAGTTCTGGCTGATGCTGCCACATACACCAATCTCTGGTTGTTGTCTGTTCTTGTTGGTTCTCAGTCCACATAATTCCCTTTAGAATGTTTTTCATAGCAGGGTTGGCTTTGACAAAATCCCTTAGCTTCTATTTATCCTGGAATATTTAGACTACACCTTTATATATAATTGACAGCTTTGCTGGGTAGAGGATTCTTGGTTGTAATTTTTTTTTCTTTCAGAGTTTTATATATGTCTCCCTATTTCCTTCTTGCCTGCATGGTTTCTGTTGAGAGATCTGAGCTTAATCTGATTTTATTGCCTTTGTATGCTCCACTTCTGTTTTCCCTAGCTGCTTTCATGATTCTGTCCTTATCTTTGATTTTGAAGAGTTAGATTATGATATGTCTTGGTGATTTTCTTTTAGGGTCTATCCTTCCTGGGGTTTGTTGAGTTTCTTGAATGCTTATCTTTTTGCTTTTCAGGATGTTGGGAAAATTTTCTTCCAGAAGCTCTTCAACTATCTCCTCTGTGGGCTTGCATGATTCTTCCTGTTATGGAATGACGATAATTTTTAAGTTATTCCTCTTCATATTGTCCAACAGAATCTTAGCCCTTCTTCAGATTCTTTTATCCTTTTTTATGCTTGCTCTTCTATCTTAGTAGGTTTATCTTCTAGCTCACTAGTTCTGGTTTCCATCTCTTCAATTCTACTCCTTTTTCGTTTTGGTGTATTGTCCATTTCTGTATTCTATTATTAATTGTTTGGATCTCTTTCTGCAGGTTTTGAGTTGTTTCCAGTGCTGTATCTATTTTATTTGATTGTTCCTGTAGCACTTTTCTGACTTCTTTCTTATTTTTCTCAACTCCATTTTATAGTGTTTTGATACATTTTATAATCATTTTTCTGAATTCCTTCTCCAGCATTTCCAAAGCCTGCCTTCTTTCCAGTATGGAGTGTAGGTCTACCTTCAGCTCATTTGTCTCAGTCACTTTATTTCTCAAGAAGAAGAGTGAAAAGGGAAGCCTATCTCCTGGTCACATCTACCTGGAGGCAATCAGAAAGCATAAAAAATAGCAAAACACATACACATTTAAGTATTAAGGCCACAGCTAACTACTGAATATGCCCAAAAAACAGAAACAGATGACCATATCAGCACATGTCCAGAAATGAGATAAAGTGGTCCAGGATTGGACATT
>NW_006408609.1:7297310-7305590 GCF_000296735.1 Chrysochloris asiatica | reverse complement strand
TATTGAAATCTTCTACTACTATTGTACAGTTGTCTATTTATTTCTTCAATTATATTAGAGTTTGACTCATGTACTCTGGGGCTTTTTCCTTGGGAACATAGATATATTTATGGGTCTGTCCTCTTGTTCAATTGACGTTTTTGTCATGATATAATGTCCTTCTTTGTCTCTTATGCTGGTTTTCCCCTTAAAGTCTATTCTATAAGAAATTAATATTGCTACTCTTGCTCATTTTTCATTATCAGTAGCTTGATACATTGTTTTACAAATCTGCTTTTAGTGCAATTTTGCTTTTCAGCATAAAGTGTGTCTCTTGTAGACAGTAAATCTTTATGGTTTATCCCCTTTTTTATGTAAAGGCTCTGGTAGCGTAGTGGTTACGAATCGGGCTGCAAATCTCAAGGTCAGCAGTTTGAAACTATCAGCTGTTCCGCGGGACAAAGATGAGGCTTTCTGCTCCTGTAAAGATTCACAGCCTCAGAAACCCTGTACAGGGTCGCTCTGGGTCAGAACTGACTCCACGGCACATATCCACCACCACCATATTACTTTTTATTGAAGTTATCTAGTTATTTATTAATTTCTTCCCTGGTTTAAAACAGTCTGTTTGATCTTGAAATCTACTTGACTCCCTTGCTATTTGGAAGTTCCATAATTACCCTAGTCCCACGTTTTGCTTTGTAGCTGCCTTCATTATAAATTGGTGTCTCTGATTCCTTACTTTCAGTCATGTAGGTTGTTTACTTTGTTGTTGTTGCTGTTAGGTGCCATCAAGTTGATTCTGACTCATATTGTCCCTATGCACAAAAGAAGAAAAAACTGCCAGACCTTGCACCATTCTCACAATTATTATGATTGATACCATTTATGCTGCCACTGTGTCAATCCATCTCCTTGGGGATCTTCCTCTTTTTCACTAACTCTCCACTTTATCAAGCATGATGTCCTTCTACAGAGGCTGGCCTCTCATAATATTTCCAAAGTATGAGACCTAAAGTCTCACACTCTTGACTTCTAAGGAGCATTTTGACTGTACATCTTCTAACACAGATATATTTATTCTTGTGACAATCCATGGTACTTTTAATATTCTTCTCTAGCACCATATTTCAAATGGGTCACTTCTTCTGTGAATTTATACATTTCAATGAAATCATCAATCCTTATTCACTGTTCAACTTTCACATACATATGAGGCAATTGAAAATACTATGACTTGGATCAAGCGCATCTGAGTCCTCATTCTAACATCTTGGCTTTTGAGTATTTTAAACAAGTCTTGTGAAGGAGCATTGCTTAATGCAATATATTGTTTTATTTCTTGACTGCTGCTTCTGTGAGTGTTGATTGTGGATATAAGCAAAATGAAGGCTTTGACAACTTCAATCTTTTCTCTGTTTATGATGTTGTTTGTTGATCCATGTGTGAGGAATTTTGTTTTCTTTACATTGAAGTGCAACCCATACTCAAGTCTTTGATCTTCTTCAGTATTTTAAGTCCTCTTCATTTTCAGCAAGCAAGGTCATGCAATTTGCATATTTCAAGTTGTTAATGTCTCTTCTTCCAATCCTAATAACACATTCTTCTTATAATCTAGCTTCTAGGATTATTTTCTCAACATATTGTGAAAGTATATAACATTGGCTCAAACCTTTCTTGATTCTAAACCATTCAATATTCCCTTTTTCTTTTAGAATGACTGTCTCTTGGTCTATGTACAGAGTCTATTAGTACAATTTAGTGTTCTGTAATACCAGTTCTTTGCAGTGTTATCCATAGCTTGTCATGATCCACATAGGATCATGTAGTTTAACTTTGGATGCTTCTATATCTGGGTTGAATCCTGGCTGGTGTTGTTGTCAGGTATGTTAATCTCAGGTTGTTGTCTCCTGTTGTTGGTTCTCAGTACAAAGAACCCCCTTTAGTAATTTTTGGTTGGATTATTACTAATTCCTTTAATTTATGAACTGCCCCAATTTTACCATTGTATTTGAGGGACAGTTTTGAAAGGTATATAATTCTTGTTTGGCAATTTATGCCTTCCCAATGCCTTCTTGTCTCTCTGGTTTCTGCTGAGAGATCAGAGCTTAGTCTTATTGGTTCTCTGTTATATATAACTTTTCACTTTTCCCAGGTTACTTTCAAGTGTCTTTCCATGTCTATATTTTTTGAACATTTGATTGTGATATGTCATGGTGATTTTCTTTTGGTAACTGTTCTATTTGGGCTTGTTCCGCTTCTTCAATGTTTATCTTATCATTTTTCATGATGTTAAGGATATTTCTTTCCAACAACTCTTTGACAGTTTTTTCTGTGCTTTTCTTTGTCTCTTTGTGTTCTGGAATTCCAATCACTTGTTATTTTTCTTAATGGTGTCTCACATAAATCATAGGTTTTCTTTGGACTTTCTCCTTTTTCTTATTGTTCTTCTAACATGCTACCATTGAGACATTTATCTTCAAGATCATTAATTAATGCTTCCATTGATTCCAATCTACTCCTTCGCCCTTCCAACGTTTTATCCTTTTCTGAAATTTCAGTATTAATTTTCTGAATTTCTATTTGCAGGAGTTATATTGTCTTCAGTCTTTCATCTATTTTGTCTGTTCTTCTTGTACTGTTTTCCTGAATTCTTCCAAAGTTTTTTTTTTGTGCTCACCTTGCTTTCCTTTATCTCTTTCTCAAGGTGTATAGTATCATTCTTTTGAATACTTTTTCTTCCTTATAAATATTTTCTAGCTCTATATCTTGGTCACTGCCACTGGGTAAGTGTGATTAGAGAATGGAAGCATTCTCTCCATTCACCATTTTCATAGCTCAGTTTACATGGGTTTAGCTTATGTTGGCTGTTGTCTTTGATCAGGTGTGTAGCAGCTGGTATTGGTTCTTGTCCAGTGGGCACAACTAGCACCCAACTCACAATGATGCAGCTCTTCACTGGGCGGCTCACAACTGGGTGGCTCTGATGACCTGGAAAGCAGGAGTTACAAATGGAGACAGAAAAGGGTGGGGGATAATCAGGAGAGTATGGGGAACATGAAAGAATCTCACATTTCTAACCACCAGTGTGCATCTGCACTGCCAGACCACTGTCTGTTTCCAATGATACTTGGAAATGTAAAGATGGCTACACCACAGCTGGCTGGCTGCCACAATACACCTGTCTCCTTTTTCATTGTGCCTATTTAGCTTTTCCTTCTAGTAAGCATTAAATCCACTTCTTTATCCCTTCCTCTGAAGCTCAGGGATCCAGGACTGCCATCTGCATCTATTTTCATAAGATCTTATTTACCTTTAACTGTAAAATGTCTGTGTGGTTTGTTGCCTACTCGACAATCTTGCCAGAAGTCCTCTACTATATCATTTTTAGTAGGGACATTTTGCATAAAGACTACTATGGCTCACTCAATTGAAAAAATAAATCACAAAACAAAAAGTAAAGTCATGCTGTCAAATCCATTCCAACTCATGTGTCACTTTATAGGAATGCAATTCTATTAGCTCCACAGGGATTCCTAAATAGTCAGTGAATTTGGGAATTATATATATTAAGCAAATTTACCTGGGATAATTCATGGCAGTTAAAGAATCATATCCTATTTTCCTTAAATGACCCACTGGGGTGGGTGGGGGGATGCTTTTCAATTGAACTACATCCTTAGGTTTTGGTTGCTACTTGACCAATCCTTCACCATATCCATAAGCCATTGCCAGGCTTCATCAATCCTTTTTTTTTATTTTTTAAATTAGCAGAAAATAGTCAACTAAGAAGTAAAATATATTACCAGATTTACCTAATAAATGCTTCTGAATATTATTTGCATATAGACATGCACACGTAGCTATATATGTACAAAAGCAAATTCAAAGAAAAAGTGAACTGGGCTCTATATTTCTGTTTTGTAGCATACTATTTTGTTTTCAGTGTACTTTTTATGAATAAAACAATGAAGGATGGATGTATTAAATTTAAATTAATAAATGAGTTTGGGATGGTTGAAGAGCCAAGGGTGTTTGAGTAAGTACAATTTCATTATTTTTT
Organism: Chrysochloris asiatica; assembly: GCF_000296735.1. Taxonomy (NCBI): domain Eukaryota; kingdom Metazoa; phylum Chordata; class Mammalia; order Afrosoricida; family Chrysochloridae; genus Chrysochloris; species Chrysochloris asiatica. Next base: position 7,301,548 of record NW_006408609.1, on the reverse strand, counting down.
TCATTTTGTAAACCACATGCTTGCTTTCTTAAGTACCTACTTCAACAGATAATCCAGAACGTAAGTATTCTATTGATCTGTTCTTAGATTGTAAGGTATTGAAAATATTGCAGATGTTTATTTGAATTCTGTTGTTTTATTGAGGAAGATAGTAAATATGGAAAAGAAAATCTGACTTATTTATGTTATTAAATTAGTGACTAGGAGATTTTTTTCTGTTGATTCTAATTATTCTTGCTATTATACAAACTTGCCTTCTAATTTTCTTAAAATTTCAGGTAAAATCATATTCAAGTTATGTGAACAAATGTCTTGAGAGTTTTGTCAGTAGAATGACCAAATTCTAGTATTTCAGAAAGCACTCTCAGCAACAAAGTCCCCCAATACTAGGGCATTTACCTTCTATATAACATTTTATATATAGTTGACTGTATCTAGATCTGCATATACATATAGTAAGTGCTCAAGTTACAAACATCCAACTTAAGGTCAACTTGTAATTGCCTTTTAATAATATCTAAATTAGCCCTCACTTTGCACTGTTTCAACCAATACTGCCTCACAACAATTTCTTCATCACAATTACCTTAACTTGTTGCATGTGCAGCTTTTAAATTATTGAAGAGTATTCAAGCCTTTTTTTACAATACTAAATTAAAAACTGTATGCACATGTTTCGACTTACCAACAATTTTAACTTAAAGTAATTGATCACGTTGTAACCCAGATACTGCCTATATTTTAAGATGGCCAATCAAAGGATCCCTGGTGGTGCAGTGGATTAAACGTTGGGCTGATAACTGTAAGGTCACTGATTCAAACCCATAAGCCACTGTGCTGTAGACAGATCAGGCTATCTGCACCCACAAAATTAACAGTTTCTGAAATACTACCCAGCAGTTATATTAAACACTACAAACCACAATGTTTGTGGTTCAAACTCATTAACTACTCTTCAGAAACCCTGTACAAGGTCGCTATAAGTCATAACTGACTCACTGGCACTTAATAACAACAATATAGAGTCACTATGGATCAGATTCAATTGATGGCACTGGAATTTATTTATTTATTTTTCATAACCATCTCAAAGAATGCTCTCAGATTGAGTTGGTTGAATGTTTATGTAACTGTATTAAAATTTCTTCAAACTAGAAAATTTGTTTTCTCTTAAATAAAAGAACAGTATAAAATTACACTCTACTATGAACATTGTGGTTTCCAACCTGTTATGCTATACTAGAAATTTATTAAATAATGGATGCATTTCCCAAAGTCTCAAAAGAACTATTTATCTAGTGATTAAATGAAGACAAATGATTTTATTGTCATTGTACTTATAGTTTGGTTTAAGTTTTCACTGGTTATTGATAACCCTGTTGGAATTTCAGGAGGCACAGTTGGTATATTCAACATTTACTCCTGTCCCAGCTTCAGGAATTATAGTACTTACACTATAGAGCTTCTACTGTGTGATGGACCACATATCTGAATATATAAGCCTGGTTGCCATTGAGTCAATTCCCACTGATTTTGCAGGAGAAACACCTGGTTATCTGTTTCTGTAAAACTACAGCCAAGAAAACTCTATGGGACACTTCTGTTCTGTCTTATGGAGTTGCTGGGAGTTGGAATTAACTCAACAGTTCCAAAAGAACAAAACCAAAAAAACAACATAATAGCTAGCTAGAATAAATTGCTTAAAAATGTATGTAAAGAGGCTTCAGAAAGTTTGTGAAAAAGTGGAATGAATATGTAATGGGGTTTTAAGATGAACTTTTTGGAGCCCTTATATGTCCATCTACACTTAATTCCCCTTTGACAATGAAAACAATAAAATTTGCATCCTGTAGAAAATATGTAATACTATATAGTAAAAATGGGAATCATTGGTAATAATCATCCATGCATATATATCCACACTTACCAATAGGTTTACAATCATTCATATGCCTCTACAGTCCTTCCTCTTCCTTTACCTTCGTATGGATGCCCTGGTGCTCAAATACAGCAGATGGACTTTGGGGACATGATAGCATTTGTTGGGCCTACCTCCCCCAAAAGCTGTGAGAAATTAAAGTAAGATGAAATCTAAGACTAATATTGGGTTACAAGATTACAGGTGCATCCATGGTTTCTTCCTAAACTGGTCTGTGTGTGTCTGTGAGTTTGTCATCTTTGCTCAAGTAGGTTGTTAATTGTTATTCAAAATAGAAAATTAATTAGACAGATTTTTCATTTTTTCTTTGCCTTTTCTTTCTCCTGTCCTTTTCCTTTATTTTTATGTAATGAAAGGGAGTATGGTGAGTGAGTAGGTAGAATGAGTCAAGCAAGCCCAATTTGACTACCAACTTCCAAGCCTAACATTTCTATCCCTCAAAGATGGGGAAGTTAGCAGATTTGCTGAGTTCACATTCAACATCTGCACTCTCTAGCTGTGTTACCTTGGAAAAGCTGCTTGAAGGCTCTGAGCCTCAGTTTTATCATTTGTCAAATGTCAGACTACCTACTACCAAGAATTGTTGAGACCTAGTATGTGAAACTTAAAATGTTCATGAAGTTATACTTATTAAATATTATCTTTATATTGAAATTAATGCATTTATAAATTTTCTATGTAGGTCATAAATATTTGATAAAGTGCTACAGAACATAAATAATTGCTATTTGAACACCTAGCCTACTCAAGGAACTGTGTTAATTTTTGAGGGATCTATAAAAACGGGTACAAAGGGACTAGTCTAACCTTAGACAAATGTAAAATATAGTCATCTCATCTGAAAGGCAATATATTTTCATTTTTTTCCAAAATGCATTCCCAAAATATTTTACCATAGAAATGTAAATATTACTATTATTATTTTGCTTTCAATTACTCTTTAAGTTATTTTAATGAATTCTTTAGAAAATATTTTATGGCAAGCCTTACTCTCTATATAATTAATTTATACTTATTATGCATTACAATGTTGCTGATTTTAGAATTGAAATTTTATTTTCTAATTATTAATATACTGAACATATCATTTCTATTTAGGGGCAGTAATTATAACTTGCAAGATGTCAAAATTCTTGTTCAATTTTATAATGATATTGTAAATATTTCAAGCATTGGTTTGACATATTTCCAAAACTCAAATATGCCATGTCTCACATGTGAAGAATACAGGATCCAGCGTCTCATGCTAAAATCACTTACATTTCCATCAAGGTAAGGAAGCAAAATTGTGGTTTTAAATGCTATCTTTTAAACCTAAAACTGTTAGTTAATTAAGGAATGGTTTAAGAACTCAAATATTGAAATATCTATTTATTATCCATTTAGAATATTTATTAGAATATCAGAAGATTGCAAAAAGTATTTCATGTTCTTATATTTATGAATTTGATTTTCTAGTTTCATTTCCTATAAATCTTAATGTTGTTAGATGCCATTGAGTTCTAAAGCACAGCAATCTTATGTACAGCAGTATGAACCAAGGCCCAATTCTGCACTATGCTCACAATTTTTGTGATGTCTTAATCTATTGTTGTAGTCAATGTGTCAGTCCATCTAACTGAAGGTCTTCCTCTTTTTTGCTGAACCCCTATGAAGCATGATGTGCTTCTTCAGTGATTGGTGCAGCCTGACTAGATGCCCAAAATATGCTAGGCAAAATCTAGTTATCCTCACTTCTAAGGGACATTCTGACTGCACTTTCTACAGGACAGATTTGTTTGTTCATCTGGCAGTTCATGGTAAACTCAATATTCTTTGCCAACATCATAATTCAGATGCAGCAGTTCTTTGGTCTTCTTAAATATTGGACATAGTATAAGCATACTTTGTTTTATTGCACTTTGATTGAAGTTGTCAAGGACTTCATTCTTCTTGGATCAACTATCAACACTCATGGAAGCAGTAGTCAAGAAATCAAATGTTGTAATGCATTAGGCAAATCTGCACAAGATCTTTCTTAAAGTGTTGAAGAGCAAAGATGTCAGCTTGAACACTAAGGTGCGCCTGACCCAAGCCATGGTATTTTCAATAACCTCATATGCATGTGAAAGCTGGACAGTGGTAAGGAAGACCATATTAGAATTGATGCTTTTGAGTTATGGTGTTGGAGGAGAATTTTGGAAGTGCCATGGGCTGCCAAAAGAACCTATATATCTGTTTTGGAAGAAGTGCAGCCATAGTGCTCCTTGGAGGCCAGGATGGCCAGACTTCGTCTCTCATACTTCAGACATATTTTCAG
>NW_006408609.1:7275622-7296620 GCF_000296735.1 Chrysochloris asiatica | reverse complement strand
GACATTTCTGGGGTTAGCAGTCCAGTGCTTATCCTCTAGTGCCATACCGGAATTCACTATAGACTATAATATAAACATATGAACTTGGAAACAACAACAACAAAAAATCTTTCACTTGATTTATTGCAATGTTCACTTTATTGCCTTGGTCTGGAACCAGCATACCTCTAAGCTATGCCTGTAAATAATACAGTGTCAAAAGAATAAAAATAACAAAAATAATCATATGTATTTAGACAAGGTATAAACCAAATTTGAAGAGTTGAAACTTTTCTAGCAAGTATCTAATTCTTGTTATCAGTATATTTAGTCATTGAAACCTCAATAAGGAAGTAAGAAACATTACTAAATACTGAGTGGTAATTTTATTGCCCTTGGATTAATTAAAATTCTTGTGAAAATACCAAAAGAACATGAGCATTTTCAGCAGAAATATCAGCAACTTTATATATCAGTGACAGACAGTGAGAAAGACAGAGAGGAAAGTCATGTCCAGATAGACTAGCGATGGGGAGATATTTTAATCTCCAGTTGATGTCTGTGACATATTAATGATATATTTAGATTTAGATGATGTAATTTTCAGCACCTACTACTTTTGTCATTTAAATTTAGGGGATTCCTTTTGTCAACAAATAAAGTTTTATAGTAATTATAACTGTAAAGAAGGACGGATTATTTTCCCTTCGGTTCAGAAGGGGCACCAATGTAAATCTTGTCCAGAAACTAGAAATTTAAGTAAATTATTTTCATTGCACTGAAGTTCAACATGTCAATAGACAAGGAAACAAAGGATAATATGCCCTTTGTATATATGGGAAAATGACAGGCTTACCTTTACTTACCATTATGCAGAAGTGAAGAGGGAAATCTTAACATTAAGAATACAACAAAGCCTAATACAATATTCAGCAATGCGGTGTTTCAGGATAAGCACTGTTCTGCTGTTGACTACAGGATCAGAAATTCCAACCCACCAGTCATTCCAACTTACAACGCTATAAGTTGGAATTGACTCAACAGTACTTAACAACAATATACTAATTAAGATAAGAGAAAAGGTTTACCTGCTAAAATTTTACTACAGGAAGTAGAAGTGAATTACATAAAGAACGTCTCAGTGATATTTAAGAAAATTTAAAAACATGAAAATTAGATAATAAGAAAAATTACTGTGATAAAAATCAGTTGGCTCTGATTTAGGACCAGCATTAAAACCATTGCTATTGGTGGTGTTCAGTGCTGTCAAGTTGGTTTTGACTCATATTGACCCTAAACACAACAGAAACAAACATTTCCTGGTCACACATCACCCTCACAATTATTTTTAAGTTGAGCCCATTGTTACTGCCATTGTGTGAATACATTTTGTTTGGAGGGCTTCCTCTTTTTCACTGATCCTCCACTTTACCAAGCATGGTGTCCTTCTCTGGGGGATGATCCCTCCTGACCACACGTCCAAAGGACAAGAGACCAATTCTTGCTATCCTCACTTCCAAGGAGCATTCTGGCTGTACTTCTGAGACAGATTTGTTTGTTCTTCTGAAGTTCATGCTACTTTAAATATTCTTCACAACACCATAATTCATTTGTATCAGTATTCATTTATATCAATGCTGTCTTCCCTTTTTCATTGGAGCTGGTGGTATAGTATTTATGTGTTGGACTGCTAACCACAAGTTCAGCACTTTGAATTTACCAGTCACTTGGCAGATAAAGAGGAGGTTTTCTGTGCCCGTAAAGATTTACTACCTCAAAAAACTTATACAGGGTTATTATCAGTCAGAACCAAATGGACAGCACACCACCACCACCACCACTTTACTCACTGTCCAGAGTTCACATGCCTGAAGCCACTGAAAATACCTGGGTCTGCTGCACTTTAGTCCTCAAATTGACATCCTTGCTTATGAACACTTGAAAGAGGTATTTTGCAACAGATTTTCCTATTTTTTTTTTTCTTGACTTCTTCTTTTCATTAATGTTGATTGTGGGTCCAAACAAAATGAAGTCTTTGACAACTTTAATCCCTTCTTCATTTATCAAAATGTTACTTATTGGTCCAGCTGTGAAGATTTACATTTTCTTTACATTAAGATGCAGTTTATATTGAAGGCATTCATCTTCATAATAAATATGTTAAGTCCTATTCACTTTCAGAAAGCAAGTTTGTGTCATCTGCATATCAAAGGTTGTTAATAACGCTTCCTCCCATCCTGATGCCAAGTTTTTCATATAATCCAATTCCTGAATTATTGCTCAGTTTACAGATTGAGTAAGTGTGGTGAAAGGATACAACCCTGATGCATACCTTTCCTGATTTTAAACATTCAGTATCCTCTTGTTCTCTCCTTTACTGATTTTAAACCATCGACTGTTGACTTGTTCAGTTTGAACGACTGACTCTTGGTCTCTGTACAGGTTCCTCATGAGCCCAATTCAGTGTTCTGGAATACCCATTATTCTCAATGTTATCCATAGTTATGATCCACACAGTTGACTACCTTTTAAAACTTACAGTATGGCTTTGTATGCTGTCGAGTTGTAAGATTGTGACTAAAGATATACTTCACAATAATCCTGCCTTATTAACATATAGAGGTTAGAATTTGAAACACATAGCACTGGAAGATCAAAAAATGGAAGACAACTACACAGTAGTTAGAATCATGGCCTAGCCAACTTAACAAATATTTCTGAGGTATACAATTTAGTCCATTATGTTATTGGTTTTAGCTCAATATTTTCAAGTTCCTTTTAAAAATTTTACACATGGTGCTTAGATTTAATGGGGTGAATATTTGGTTAAGAACTTTTGGAGAACATGGTGGTTGGAACTTGAAAACTCTAAAAGATGTTTCAAAATAATAGTTTTGGAAAAATTACTTTGCATTTAATAAGTTTGTCATCTATGCTGATATTTGCCATCCATATGGTGTGGCATCCTGATGTGGTGCTGTGGGTTAATGTGCCAGACTGCAAAGGCGTTTGAACTTCAAATTTGGGAGTTCAAGCTCTCCAGCTGCTCCTCTGAAACCCTATACAGGGTCACTATGGGTTGTAATTGACTCTACAGCACTTAATAACAACAATGCTGTGGTGCTGTGGGTTAGTGTGCTGGACTGTAAAGTCAGTTTGAACTGCAATGTCGGTGGTTCACGCTCACCAGTCGCTCCTTGGAAACCCTATACAGGGTCACTATGGGTCAGAATAGACTCAACGGCACTTAAAAACAACCTCTAACAGCTGTAGTTTTGTTTTTTTTTTTCCACAAAGGAAGCCATCCAGGTTAAGTGCAATATTGAGAGTTAATTAAGATAAATAACAGCAAAGAATATTAATAGTGTGGGTTTTGCTTGTGTATGTGTATTTCTAATGTAATGATATCATGTTTGGTAAGGTGGAGGGTCAGAGAAAAAGACGAAGATCCCCAACAAGATGGATTGGCTAAGTGGCAGCATCGATGGACTCAAGTGTGGCAATAGTAGTGAGGTTGGCCCAGAATTGGGCAGTGTTTCGTTCTGCTGTGCATAAGGTTGCTATGGGTCGGTACCGACTCTATGACACCTAACAACAACAATGTAATGAAAGCTATACTACTTTCAATATTTCACCAACACCATAAGAAGAATGGAGTGATTTTAGGATGATCAGAAATGTGCTTTTGTTTTATATGCCATTATTTATTTTGCCTAGACATTTTCAGAATTTTAATATTTTAGTTAGATTAAGATAAGATTTATAAAATATATATGTCTGTTTAAAATAATATTTACTGCATTTCTTTTATATTACATAGACTGTGTATTTAAATGTTTGATGCTTATAATAAGTGATTCTCTTTTTAATTTGCCTAAAAGTTGTTGTGACATAATTCTAGGTAGTAATTGTATAATTGTACGGTGTAATCAAGAATTTTCAGATTGTAATTATAAAAATGACAACACATATATTTTCACTATACTGTGAGAAATAAAGTAATTACATAAATACCCAATAATGAATGAAAATCTCAACACATTTTGAAAAAAGTTCATTACATATATATGTAAATGTATTTTACAATCAATCTTTTTTTCCCCCCTATATTAGCTGTCTTCATAAAGTTTGTGAAAAAATCCCATTATCTTTTAGTATCATTTTCATGAACTTTTGAAACATCCTCATATTTGTCTTGTCATTTGCTCTATATTTTTGTCATTAGCATAGTGTATAAAACTATATTTGACTCATGTTAGATGTTCATCTAATATTAGTCCTGCATCCCAGTTTCCTTACCTCTCCTTACTGGTTTCCAATATAACTTTCCTTACTCTTCCTAATATTTATAAATACAAAGTTCAAGCAACACAGTGATCAAGCCAATAATTATGCGAAGGAGTTCATTTACATTGCTGAAAGAATTCATCAGTAAAATGCTTCATTTTTAATACTTCTGTAAAAGTACAAGTTATATTCTCTAACCTTGTAAAATTCCTATTTTCTTTTAACAATTTAATGCATCATTACTTTCTAAATGTCTTTTCAATAAGCTTAGCAAAAGAAACTTCTATTGATATCAAATTGCATCATATAAGATTAATGTAATTTCAAAGTCCTTTGCCCAAACTTTATTTAACATTCTCAAGAAACTATTAAAGTAAAAAAAAAAAAAAAAAGTTTATTCCAAGATGCCTGTTTTGAATGAAGCAGATGATTGAAGGAGGGAAGTATTGTGTACCAAGGGTAACTACTACGCTACCAGAGCTCCTTTCCTGTAGAGTAGGCACTCTAAATTTGGACTTCTAGCCTTCTAATCTTCAGAGAAAAAACATTTCTGTTATAGTACCACTAGATAACTAAGAATAGTCTTGGTGTGGCTCTTTAGGATAGGCACTGGGTGGCTAAATGCAAAATTGGTGTTTCAAACCCACCCTGGTAGTACAGTGGTTATGAATCAGGCTGTGAACCTCAGGGTCTCAGGGTCAGTGGTTCAAAACTACCATCTGTTCCATGGAAGAAAGATGAAGCTTTCTATTTCCGTAAAGATTTACTGCCTCAGAAACCTTGTACAGGGTCGCTATGAGTTGGAATCAACTCCACGGCACATAACAACAACAACGTCTCCTTAGAAACATTATATAAGGCCACTAGAAGTCCAAACTGAGAGCACCAGTTCTGGAGAAAAGTCTTTATTTCCTTTTATCATCTATAGACCCAGCATCCCTGGAGATTTCTTTGTATCTTGGCATCCATCTTTCCCTGGACCTAGGAGCTTCACAATGCCGGGGCTACAGGTCCAAAGGATACCCTCTACTCCCAACTCTTCTTTCATGGTGAGAGTAGGTCCCTCTGAGCTCCAAAAAGAGATTTACTCAAGATACAACCTAATCCTGTAGATTGCATCAGGAATCACTAATGTCATGGTATTTGTAATGGTGTGCTGTTGAGTCAGTTCCAGCTAATAGCAACCATATATAAGGTTACTGAGGCTGTAAATCTTATGGGAGCAGAAACATGTACTCTCTAACCTTCACTCAATTCATAGTAAAAGGTTTCAAAACAAATTTCAAACATAGGAAAAAACAAAACAAAAGCCAAACAGGAATTGTGTTTAAGGTTCAACTTTTTCCATATTAAGCTGTGTTTTCTACACACTGTAAATATTTCAATGAAACAAAAAGTGAAGAGGAAGTTGAAACACAACACTTTTTTTTTTTGTTTGTTTCTAACAGTCATTTGGTTAACCACAAAGCAAAATAAGAAGGAACTGAAGCAATCCTAAGGGTTTGTTTCAACTCTCTGCATTTGAAGAAATAGCTTGTCATTGGCTTAGAATGTACTAATATTTACATGAGAAGGAGATACATTTTTTTCTGTTTTATTAACAGTTATTTTCCTCTCTCTTTTTCTCTTTCACAGACCCACATTTTGCTGGTATGATTTTGTACTTAAAAAAAATGAAGAAGTATTTCTCAGGCCAAGTACATGCACGTCAGAGAAAACGTAACTACAATGCTTTCTTTTATCAAATATCACAACTGGATTTGTTTGAGAATTAAAGAAGTTTTAAAAGGAAAGAATGAATCATTTCTTTATTTTAGAATAAATCAGTCTGGGATTTAGATATTTCTACTCTCTTAAATAAGGAGCTCTGGTAGCGTAGTGGTTACGAATCGGGCTGCGAACCTTAAGGTCAGCGGTTCGAAACTACCAGTCGCTCCGCGGGAGAAAGATGAGGCTTTCTACTCCCCTAAAGATTTACACCCTCGGAAACCCTGTACAGGGTCGCTATGGGTAGGACCCGACTCGATGGCACTTAACAACAACAACAACAACTCTCTTAAATACATTTATAAGAATATAAAAAATAAAATGTATAAAGCATTCTGATATACTTTAAAAGTTGCTTCTATCTTGACCAGAGTCCTGCTGTAAAAATGTAGGATAAGCACAGGACTGCTAACCACAATGTTGATGGTTCAAACTCATCAGCTGCTCCTTGTAAACCCTATTCAGGGTTGCTATGAGTCGAAACCCACTTGGCACCTAACAACAGCTATAACTATGTTGGTTGGATTTTCTTTTATTTTTAAATTTTTATATTTTTTATTTGGTGAATTTGCTCGGATGAATATAAATTTCATAAACATAAACACCAAATAAGTTGCCCTTTATACACCTTCTGCTAAAATATCTACTTGGCAGTCTGATACGTGCTTCCTACATTATGTTTCTATGGAGCATGATAACCTTAACGTATGTAATGTTGAAGGTCAAATCCTAACCCCACCACTTATTAATGGTGTGTTTCTGAGTAAGTTAATTTACTTCATCAAGTATCAGTTGCTCAAAGAGATTTTGTTAAGATTGATTCAATAAAGCACTTTGAATACTCTCTGGGAAGAATGATAATAATAAAAATAATGATAGCTAACACACTTGAGAGTATAATACAGGGCCTGGAAATCTTTCATTCTGTTTTAGTCTAACATGGGGTCTCTATGATTTGGAGCCAACTCAACAGCAATTAACGTGGCATTGCAGGATAAAGCGATGGATCACAAAGTCAGTTTGAGCTGCAAGGTCAGTCGTTCAAATTCACCAGCTGCTCCTCAGAAACCCTATACAGGATTGCTATGAGTCAGAAGTGACTCAACAGCACTTGACAACAACAGCAACACTGACAAAGTTAAAAAAAAGCTTTGTACATGTTAACTCACTAATTCTTACAAAAATTTATAATTATTTTCTATACTCATGAAGAACCTCAGGCATGAAGAGGTTAATTAATCAAGGATCATAAACACAAACCCCAGATTATGTCTCCAGAGTACATCTTGTTAAACTAGGTTATGTGTTTCTCCAGAGTTAATTATAACAGATGTCTTTAGCTGTATTTACAATTGATCACATCCATATAACTATTTGAATGTCCTTAGCTTTCTTCTACTTACCTGTTCAGTCCAGGTATTTCTGGGCCTGAGATCTCTCTATTATATCTGTGAATTTCCAAGGTTGGTGTTATGGTTTCTAAACCATTCTGTTTACAAAAGTCACATTCTCTATACTCCTAATGTTCTATCATGATCCTCTGCCCTCACAATCGTCTTTTGCCTAATAAACAACTGGAAGGTGATTTTAGCCCATTGTTGGTGCCTATGCTGAAAATGGAGTCCTGGTGTGGTGATGCAATAATGTGCTGGACCACAACGGCAGTTTGAGCTGCAAGATCAGTGGTTCAATTCCACCAGCCACTTCTCAGAAACCCTATACTAGGTCGTTAAGAGTCAGAACAGATTCAAGGCAGTTAACAATACCATGTTGAAAACATTACCATCTGAAGGCCCTTAGATCCGTGCTCCGGGCAGAAATAAGGAGAAGCCTTTTCACTTCCCTCCCTAGGGATTACAGTGGTGCTACTTTTGCCTCTATTGTTTTACAGAGTCCTTTGTGGGAGAAGCAATTTCTGTTTTTGCTCCCGGGCTTTTCTCTCAAGTTTACCTCTTAATGCCACACAGCCATCATTCCTTTCCTTTTGGCCAGTTAGCCATCTCCTGATCAAATTTCCACATTTTTAAAAAACGGAAACATTTATGTAACTTCACTCTTCCAGTACTCACTATTAGTTTGTCAGATATTACCAGAAACGTTTGAAATTTGGTTTGTGACATTACAAGTAAATCTAATGCACCATATGTATGTTATGAGAGCTAAGAATCTTGCTCCAGTATTCCTGATTCCTTAAAGCATTTGGATAACACAGAGAAGGGAAAATCAACTTGTCTCATAGAATATTAAAGAATTATATGATCCTCATTATGAACTTATACTGGCATAGGCAATACTACTGTCTAAGGATAACTCAAAGATGTAAACTGACAGAATGTTTATAGCTTTTCGTATTACAATATTTTCTCTGGTATTCTAATTTCTTCAGTATTTTTTAAGGTAAAGGGAAATAGCAAATGCCAGGGGAGAAACATCTGATGTTTCTCTTAAAAGTGGTGTGGGAGGTAATCTCCTTTGACTCTCAACTGATACTTTTAGTAATATTAACTTTTTTTTTTCTAAATATGTGGCTATCTTAGATCAAAATTAGAAACATAGTGGGAGAAAATGCACTCCTCAGAGTACAATAATGAATCACAGCTTTTCCATAGCAATTTTCTGGAACAACAAAAAGAACAAATAGCCATAATGCACAAGATAGGTTACGCAAGGGTGCCTTGAAGACATAATGTTCTGGATCAGACACAGAGCAGAGGGAAGATGTTTTTAAGGTCTTTACCACTTCACAAAGCCTATATAAGACAGACCTTAAAATGCAAGTTAACATTGTTTTTCAAAGCCCTCTCAACATGGTAGTTTGAAACTTCTTTGGTTAATTTTAGGGTTTATCTATATCTTGTATTATCTATTTTCTTGGTGTTTCTTCTTTGTGTTTCCATTTAAGTACTAACTTTTTTTTTTTTTTAAACAACAAATCACTACTATTTGTGGTGATAACAGAATGGTTAACTGAAATACAGTAACACAATTAAAAGTCAACCAGATTTGGTATATTAATAAACTGCATTATCAAAATAGGTTTCATTGTTACTCTAATTTACTGGATGATTACTTTTGTGTGTACTTTTGTTGCCAATATGTTGTTATTGTTAAATGATGTCATGTCTGTTCTGACTCATAGTGACCCTGTATAGTTTCCAAAGAGTGGCGGGTGAGTTTGAACCACTAAATTGAGGTTCAAACCAACCTTGTGATTGAGTGCTTATCTTACAACACTACACCAGTATAGGTGAAGTATAATTATGTAAGTGTACTTACAATAAGTTAAATTCATAAAAGGATATTGGTGGGTCATAACACCTATGGTTTATGCTTACTGAAAGTGAAGAGGACTTAAAACATTTACTGGAGATCAAAGAGCACAACCTTCGGTAAGGATTACATCTCAATGTAAAGAAAACAAAAAGCCTCACCACTGGACCAATAAACAACATTCTTATCAATGGAGAAAATATTGACGTTGTCAAAGACTTCATTCTTCTTGGATCAACTATCAACACTCATGGAAGCAGTAGTCAAGAAATCAAACGACATATTGCATTAGGCAAATCTGCTGCACAAGACCTTTTTCAAGTGTTGAAGAGCAAAGATGTCAACTTGAAGACTAAGGTGCGTCTGACCCAAGCTGTGGTATTTTCAATAACCTCATATGCATGTGAAAGTTGGACAGTAAGGAAGGAAGACCATAGAAGAATTGATGCTCTTGAGTTATGGTGTTGGAGGAGAATATTGAAAGTGCCATGGGCTGCCAAAAGAACCAATAGATCTGTATTGGAAGAAGTGCAGCCAGACTGTTCCTGGGAGGCCAGGATTGCCAAACTTCGTCTCTCATACTTTGGACATATTGTCAGGAGGGACCAGTCACTGGAGAAGAGTCTCATGTTTGGTAAGGTGGAGTTTCAAAGAAAAAGAAGAAGACTCCCAATGAGATGGATTGGCCAAGTGACAGCATCGATGGAGTCAAACCTGGCAATGATAGTGAGGTTGGCCCAGGATCAGGCAGTGTTTCGTTCTGCTGTACATAGGGTTGCTGTGAGTCCATACTGACTCTATGGCACCTAATTACAACAACAAACATCTATGGTTTAGAAATTAGTTCTGCTTTCCCACATTTTTACAATTGTAATATAATACAAATTTAATGAACACTTACTGCATTGATGGTCTTCCCATGCAATATTTCAATCCTGATAAATTTCCTATTATTTATGTGTTTTTATTGCCCTCAATGATGGAGGACAGAAAAAGAGAAAACATTCCTTTGGAAGACTGACAATACTTGCAAGATGAATGTTTTGCGTTTTGTTGTGTTTTGATTGTTGCACGTTAAATACACAGTTTGCATTCTGTAAATGTTTTGGGCACAAATAAATGGATGCTAGAAGTTACGTCTTTGGAAAAGAAACATAAGTCAGAAAGATGAGTCTGGCTCTGAGAAACTGATGTAGTTGGGGAATGCCTATCTACTGACATGAAGTTGCTGAGTGCGAATATGTTGGTGCTGGTTTCCTGGGGTGATCTTTTAGGATCTTAATTCCTGGGTTCTACCTCTCCTATTTGTGTGATAAATAAAGCTGTCTTTGAACATCCAGGGACAACTTTGGAAGTCTATAAAATCTAGGACTTCAAAATACATATAATGTTTTCATTCATTTTTTTTCCCTCTGTGAGGTTTGAAAAGAAGACAATCTGGGAGGCTAACAGCTGGTAATACAGATGGTGTTGATAAATTGAATTTGGATTTTAATATCATGGCTTCAGTTTCTGGAATACTAGGATCTTGGTTACTGGTAGAATTATATCTTACAGGGACACGGAAGAATGTATTTGCATGCAGGCTAGCAGTCATGACTAAAGTGTTTTAAATGGAACATAATATTGCAGAAAATGTCCCAAGCTTCAAAGAAACAACCACCCAGATTCAAATGGACTTCCATGGTCTTTCTTGTTTGATCCCCATCCACACCTTCTAATGTATAGCTCAGATTTGTCCCTTGCACCTTAAGCCTTTTCTTATTATTTGTCCCAACTTTAAACACACTTTTTCCTTTTCCTTCTCCTCTGTGTTCTCAGATAGACTATTCTCACTCTTCCTTATCTGGGTGTCCAGAGAGACTATTCTTGGTATGGCACTGTAAGGTTGACATTGGACTGAAAAATTGGTTTGCATCCCAAGGTTGGTAGTTCAAACTCACCAGCCACTCCTCAGGAACCCTATACAGGGTCGCTATGAGTTAGAACTGACTAAATGGCACTTCACCACAACAATATGGTAATATGAGTATTATAGTTCTTTGCTTACTTGTCTGTTTCCATTGCTAGAATACTGAGCTCCCTAAATTTTATGTTATATATCATTGTAGTCTCATTGTCCAACAGAAAATGCATAATTAAATGAATGAAACAGTAAGCCTTTTCATTTTGTTTTGTTTTTTATCTTAGTACAAAGTAAAAGTGGGCAGACACTACTGTCTCCTGGCTATTTAGAAGAACAAAGTTTGCAGGTGGTTCTAGTAAAAGATCAGAGAGTTCTCAGAGTGCTACCAATCTAACATTATGTCTTAATCTTTTTTTAAAGAATGTAGTAAAACCAGATTTTAGTGAATTTAAATGCAGCATTTAATTATAATTTATACATAGGAATAAAGTTTTGATTTAAAAAAAAAGACTTCTACATTTATCCATTGGTAACACAGCAGGAGCAATAAACATTATAAATAGAGAAAAGATGGAAATTGTCAAGGCTTTTATTTTATTTGGGTCTGTAATCAACACCCATGGAAGAAGCAGTCAAAAATATCAAAGAACATATTGCATTGGACAAATCTGCTGCAAAATAACTTGTTAAAGTGTTAATGCAAATATGTCACTTTGAGGACTCCAGTGCACCTGTCTCAAGCTATGGTATTTTCAATCACCTCATATGCATGCAAAATGAACCCTGGTGGTATTGTAGATTAGGCACTGGGCTGCTAACTGCAAGGTCAGCAATTCATATCCACCAGCCTATCCCAGGTAGAAATATGAAGCTGTCAGCATCTCTAGAGATTTACATTCTTAGAAACCTTATATAGGTTTACTATGTGCTGGAATCAATGTGTGACACTGGGTTTGTTTTATTCTGTTATATATATATATGCATGCAAACACTGGACAGTAAAGACTGGAAAATAATTGACATATTTGAATTATGCTCTTTATGAAGAGTAGTGAATATACATAAACAGCAAGAATAACAAACAAATGTGTCTTGTAAGAGTTATAACCGGAAAGCTCCTTAGAAGTGAGGATGGTGAGACTTCATCTCACATAGTTCAGATATGTTATCAGGAAGATTTAAAACTGAGTGGAAGAGAATCTCCATGCCAATGCCTGTCAGTCATCAAATTGAATAAAAGCACAGGCACAGAGATAGAGTTGAACCCTAATGATGGCTCAGAAGAACCACTGTTACGGTTAGCTGGCAATGACCAAAGTAAAGAAATATTAAATACACACCTAACGCAAAACTCATACGAAAGTATTCTGAAATCAAAACCAAGTAAATAAGTGAAAGGAGAAAATTAGAATTCAAATTCAGAAGGAATTCTTTTTGTGTGTGACAAGTCGACAAAACTTCTCATATTTATTATGAAAAGTCAGTGATATTTTATAAAGCATTTGCCCTGAGTTCGCCAAAGTAAAAAACTTAATGACATGAAAAAGGAATGAAACATAAGAATCAAAATCAAAGCATGATCATGAAAATAAAAAATGACTGTTAGTGATAATAAAGGAAGGATCTGGAGAGTTAAAAAAATAAGTCAAGGAAATGAAAACTTACTATCAGCTTTTAAATAGAAATGATAAAAAGTTGAATCAATACTATAAATGAAAATGTGGCATAGCACACAAAGGGCAAAATATGAACAATTCATAGTCATTAGCAAGCACCTTGAGGGAAGGATTATCAGAGCCTGGAGGCTCAGAACCAAATTCTCAGGGGACACCATGGTCAATTAGCATAACATAATCCGAAAACACAATGGGCTGCATCTGACTCTGATGAATAGTGACTGGGATCTCAAAAACTCATGAGTGACCATCTGGTCCTTTCTTGTGTGATCGAAAGAAGAGTGATGAAAATTGAAGATGCTTAGAAACAATTAGTCCAGTGAATTAATGGAAAGGTGAACATTAGTCTCCATTGCCCTGAGACTAGAAGAACTAGATGGTTTCCAACTACCACAATCAGCTGTTCTGAAAGGGATCACATTAGAAGTTTCTGAGAAGAGTGGGAGAGAGCGTAGAACAAAACTCAAAATACTTAAAAAAAAAAAAAAAAAGGGTCAGAAAGAGACTGGAGGAATTTCAAGACTATGGCTCTTGGTCACCCTTTAGTTCTTGCCCTCATGGTTAATTTTCATCCAAAGAATAGATAGATATATAGGAAGGACATCAACATTAGTGAGGTATGCACACCATAGCATTGTCAACCATTAGAGATCAAAAGGGCAGAACTTACCATAGGGGTGGTGGAGGGGGTGGGGGGAGAATCTGCAAGACATTTTAAAGCTAAAATGAAAAAAAAAAGAGTATTATAAATCTGATTTGGTCAAAGTAGTTTCTAGAATCAATTTCAACTCTCAAGGTTGCTTTGAACAGCAAGGTTGGTGGTTCTAATTCACCAGCTGACCCTCAGAAACCCTATATACGGTCTCTATCAGTTAGAATCGACGTGACCACTTAACGTTAACAACAACATTCCCCACTCTGAGGAATATCCCAGGAAGGAAGGAAAACAGCTCCATATTTCTTTTGAAGTTCACTGATAACCACCACTCAACAAAAGCTGTGCTTATTAATGACAGCATATCCAGAATGGTCGGTGCAACTTTAAATAAACAAAGCAACAAAGAAGTTGCTGAAACTCCCTAGGCTCCTACCCTATACCTAAGAGGCCTGTGCTATCTCTCTGTGCATTAATACAATATAAATGCTTTGCTCTGAGCCTTGCCTGTGAGTATTGGCTATATTGGCAACAGATGATTAAGAATCTTTTTTCTGGTGGCAATTTTGGTGGCCCATGATAGCCTAAAGGAGCTCTGGTAGCATAGTGGTTACGAATTGGGATGCTAACCTCAAGGTTGGTAGTTCAAAACTACCAGGCTGTTCTGCGGGAGAAAGATGAGGCTTTCTGCTCCCGTAAAGATTTACAGCCTCAGAAACCTTGTGCAGGGTTAATATGAGTCAGAACCGACTCCCCGGTATTTAATAACAACAACAACAACATGATAGCCTAAGATGTAGGGAACCCTTACAGGATCAACCCTCCTTAAAGAACCAATGAACTTCAAGGGGGTTTTCTCCTCATGGATCTGTGAGCAGTGGTGTGGTACTTCAGTCCCTTCCCACTCTCAGAGTATAATTGAATAAAGTGTGGTATTGGCAGGTTATACAGAGTAGTCTGCACCCCTCTCTTTTTTGTGTTCAAGATAGGGATGGAGGGTGTTTGGCCAGATAAGTCATTTAGAAAGTTATTGATCTTGAGATGGCAGATGTCTATGATCACCATTCCAGTGTACAGGATCATATAGACTAAAGACCACATAACATACAGTATCAGGAAGGCAGGCCTGGATTGTCATTATTGGTTCCTCTAGAGGTGAGTGTATGGTCTCTGTTTTTTAAGAGGTGATTGGGTTAAGGACTGGGTTAAGAACTGTGTGGAAGTGGTCCCTCGTCTCTGGATTAAGGACTGTGGGGAGTTGTCCTTGTTCCTGGACAAAAGACTAGGGGTGGGGAGAAAACTGCAGTGAGAGGACTACAGGGAGACGACCCCACAGTCTCTGGATTATGAAAAGAATGTGAGAGTTAGGCAAGCAAACGATGTAAAAATGACTGGATGCTCTTTTGTTCTGTTTTTGTTTGTCCCTTGTTTTTGTTTGTTCCTCTTTGACTATGGATAGGAACTGGATTTTTTACTTTTTCAGACTTCCTTTACATTTCAGGCTTTAGTTTCAGGCAATCCACAAGATCCCCATTTGGAGATAAAAGAAAGCAACTTGAGCAGGGACTTAAAGGGTTGAGTTGGAATCCAATATAAAGAAAGCAGGATGGCTTGGCTGGAGTGGGCCAGAGAGCAGGTTTGAAGGAAGAAATACAGGAGGACAGTTATCCTAGTCAAGAGTCCACCGTGTGCAGTAACCACCTTTAGATGTGAAAATTATTTTCTTTTTATTTCTGGGCTGAGCACTGCCAGGAAAGAAAGGATGATAATATAGGAGGGTCAAAATAAGAAAAGAAAAGCCCAGGAATGATATAGTTTTGTTCTAATTCTGACCTTGGATTTATTAAATGTGTATGTGAGTACAGGACAAAAATGGGTAATCAGGCAAGCATCCCAGATAGAAAGTGTCTCAAGTATAATTGTATGGGTAAAAAAATTAATAAAATCTCCCCCTAACGTTATGTGGCAACAATATTAATTGGATTGGTAATACCAAAGAGTTAATATATATAAAAACCAACTGAGGTCCCATAAGTTTGTTTTTTTGGTGTTTTAAAGTCTTAAGTTTTAAACTAGGTCTAACCTAAAATTCTATGAGCCAAATATTGAATGATACAGAAAACATCAAAAGAAAATGGAAGGAATACAAAGTCACTGTACCAAAATGAAATGGTTGATGTTCAACCATTCCAAGAAATAAGACCAAGAACCAAATGGTACTGAAATCCAAGCTGCAATGACCACATTGGTGAAAAATAAGACTCCTGGAATTGATATAATATGATTTGAAATCATTCAACAAACTGATGCAGCGCTGGAGTCACTCACTCATCTATGCTAAGAAACTTGTAAAACAGCTGCCTGGCCAAGTTATTGGAAGAGATTCATATTGGTGCCATTCCAAAGAGAGATGACCCAACAGATTTCAGAAATAATTAAGCAATATTACTAATATCACATAAAAGTAAATTTGTTCTGAAGATAATTAAAAAACGACTGAAATGAAAGGGAACTAGCAGAGGGTCAAGCTGGATTTAGATGAGGAGATGCAATAATGGAAATCATTGCTGGTTTCAGATGGAACTTGGATAAAAGCAGAAAATACCAAAAAGATGTTTACTTGTGCTTTATTGACCAGGCAAAAGCTTTTGATTGTGTTGTTGTTTTTATGAGCCGTCGAGTTGGTTCTGACCCATAGCGACCCTGTTATAGGGTTTCCGAGCAGCAGCTGGTGAGCTTGAACCACCAATCATGCAGTTCAAATGGCTTTATAGTCTGGTGCATTAATGCACAATGCCATTTGAATGTTTAGATCATGACAAACTATGGACAACATTACAAAGAATGGGTATTTCAGAACACTTAATTGTGTTCATGAAGAACCTGTACATAGACCACTACTGACTACTGTTGCCACGCTTGAGTCCATCAATGCTGCCACTTGGCTAATCCATCTCTTTGGGGGTCTTGTTCTTTATCTCTGACCCTCCACATCACCAAACATGATATCCTTCTCCAACGACTGGTCCCTCCTGACAATGTGTCCAAAGTATGAGAGACGAAGTGTGGCCATCTTGGCCTCCAAGGAGCACGCTGGCTGTACTTCTTCCAACACAGACTTGTTGGTTCTTTTAGCAGCCTGTGGCACTTTCAATATTCTCCTCCAACATCATAACTCAAAAGCATCAATTCTTCTATGGTTTTCCTTATTCACTATCCAGCTTTTGCATGCATATGAGATTACTGAAAATACCATGGCTTGGGTAAGGCGCACCTTAGTCCTCAAGCTGACATCTTTGCTCTTCAACACTTTAAGAAGGTCTTGTGCAGCAGATTTGTGTAATGCAATACATCGTTTGATTTCTTGACCGCTGCTTCCATGAGTGTTGATAGTTGATTCAAGAAGAATGAAGTCCTTGACAACTTCAATCTTTTCTCCATTGATAAGAATGTTGTTTATTGGTCCAGTAATGAGGATTTTTATTTTCTTGACATTGAGATGTAATCCATACTGAAGGTGGTGCTCTTTGATCTTCATTAGTAATGTGTTAAGTAATCTTCACTTGCAGCAAGCAAGGTTGTATCTTCTGTATATTGCAGGTTGTTAATAAGTCTTCCTCCAATTCTGATGCCACGTTTTCCTTCATATAACCCAGCTTCTCATATTATTTGCTCAGCATACAGGTTAAATAAGTATGGTGAAAGAATACAACCTTGTCGCACACCTTTCTAAATTTTAACCCATTCAGAGTTCCCATGTTCCTTTCGAAGAACTGCCTCTTGGCATATTCCTCAACAGTGCAATTAAGTGTTCTGGAATACTCGTATTTAACAATGTTGTCCATAGCTTGTCATGATCCACACAATCAAAAACCTTTGTGTAGTCAATAAAACACAGATAAACATCTTTTTGATAATTTCTGCTTTCAGCCAAGATCCATTGGACATCAGCAATGATATTCCTCATTTTCCATGGCCTCTTTTGAATCCAGCTTGAACCTCTGGAAGTTCCCTGTCAATGTATGATTGTAGCCATTTCTGTATTACCTTTAGCAAAACTTTACTCGCATGGGATATCAAAGAGATTTTCCGATGATTTCCTCATTCCATTGGGTCACCTCTCTTTGGAATGGGCACAAATACGGATCTTTTCCAATCAGTTGGCCAAATGGTTGTCTTCCAAATTTCTTGGCAGAGATGAGTGAGTACAACCTGTGCCACCTCACTTTCTGGAAAAATTTCTATTTTTATCCCATCAATTCCTGGTGCCTCGTTCTTTGCCAATTCCTTCAATGCACCTTTGACTTTCTCCTTCAGTATCATTGGCTCTTGGTCATATGCTACCTCTCGAAATGATTGAACATTAACCATTTCCTTTTGGTACAGTGACTCTGTATTCCTTCCATCTTTTCTTGATGCTTTCTGCATCATTCAATAATTTGCCCAAAGAATCTTTCAATAATGATAGTCAAAGCTTGAATTTTTCCTTCGGTTCCCCAAGCTTAAGAAATGCTGAGCGTGTTCTTCCTTTTTGGTTTTCTGATTCCAGATCTTTGCACATTTTCTTATAATATTTGGCTTTATCTTCTTGAGCTGATCTTTGAAATTTTCTGTTCAGCTCTTTTACCTCCTCATATTTTTCCATTTGCTTTAGCATCACTATGCTGGAGAGCAAGTTTCAGTGTTTCTTCTGACATCCATTTGACCTTTTCCTTCTTTCTTGTCTTCTTAATGCCTTTTTGCTTTCTTCATGTATGATGTACTTGATGTTATCCCACAACTCTTCTAGTCTTCAGTCTTTAGTGTTTATTGAAACAAATCTGTACTTCAGATGATCTCTAAATTCAGGTGAGATATATTCAAGGTCATGTTTTGGCTCTTGTGGACTTGTTTTCATTTTCTTAAGCTTCAGTTTGAATTTGCATATGAGTAATTGATGGTCTGTTCCACAATCTGCCCCTAGCCTTGAATTCACTGATGATATAGAGCTTTTCCACAATCTCTTTATGCAGATATAATCAATTTGATTTCTATGTATTCCATCTGGTGAGGTCCATGTGTATAGTTGTCGCTTATGCTGTCTAAAAAAGATATTTGAAATGAACAAATCATTGATTTTTCAGAATTTTATCATGTGTTCTCCAGCATCATTTCTATCACCAAGGCCATATTTTCCAACTCCTGATCCTTCCTCTTTGCTCCCACCATTTGCATTCCAATCACCAGTAATGATCAATACATCTTGATTGCATGTTTGATCAATTTCAAATTGAAGAAGTTGGTTGAATTATTCTATTTCCTCCTCACTGGCTTTAGTGGTTGGTAAAGTTGAATAATATTGGTATTAACTGGGCTTCCCTGTAGGCGCATGGATATTATCCTATCACAGACAGCGTTGTACCTCATGACTGATCTGAATATGTTCTTTTTGATGATGAATGCAACACCATTCCTCTTCAATTTGTCATTCCCAGCATAGTAAACCATGTGGTTGTAAGATTCAAAATGGCCAATACCAGTTCATTTCTGCTCACTAATACCTAAGATATTGATGTTTATGTGTTCTACTTCATTTTTGACAACTTATAATTTATCTAGATTCATACTTTGTGCATTCCATGTTCCAATTTTCAATGGATGTTTACAGCTATTTCTCTTCATTTTGAGTTGTGCCCAGTTACATTTTTATTGCCTTCCAACCTGAGGGGCTCATTTTCTGGCACTATATCTGACAGTGTTTCTCTGCTATTCATCAGGTTTACAGTGACTGTATATATGGAAGTAGTTCATCACTCCTTCTTCCTAGTCTGTGTTCATCTGGAAGCTCATCTGAAACCTGTCCACCATGGCTGTCCTTGCTGGTATTTAAAATACCGGTGGCATAGCTCTCAGAATCACAGCAACTCACAAGGCACCACAGTACAACAAACTGACAGACATGTGGTGAAGAGAGAAGATAAACGACAAATTGAAGAGGAATGGTGTTGCATTCATTGTCATAAAGAACATACCCAGATCTGCATATTATATGTTGTTAATGAGACTTCTTTCAATCCTGATGCCACATTCTTCCTCATATAATCCAGTCTCTCATATTATTTGCTCTTTATACAGATTGAATAAGTATGGTGAAAGGATACAACCCTGACACACAGATTTTAAATAATTCAGTATTCCCTTGTTCTGTTTGAAATGGTGGGGAAAATAGCCTTTGTCATATTGTATGCAGAGTATTTAAAGGTATAATTTCTTTGTTAGAGCTTACCTCCATAAAGGCAGGAGCTAAATATTTTCATTAATATGTTCTCAGTATCTTTACACCTTAGCTTCAGTCATAATAAAATTGTGTGTGTCTTGTTCAAATTACAACTATTCTATGTCACATTTTCTTAGTCATTGTCCATGATTCTCCCTCCAAAGTAAAGTTAATTCTTGCTTCCATACTTCTGTACTAAAATAATAGCAATTTTTATGTGTGATTGGTTTCTTACATCATCAATCTCCTGCATTAAATTTATAACTCTGCAAAGCTAGAATGCATGTATCTGTCCATCAGAAATGCTAACTAATGAACTATTTTTTTTAATCAGTTAGTTACATTGATATTTACAGTATCATAGCTGACAACTTAAGCTATTAAATTATTTGAACTATTCCAATAACATCTCAATCTATAGTTAAATGTATCCATCACATTACTTAAATAACAAGAATGAGTTTTAACCACCTACATAATCAGAAATATCCATTATACCAAGGTGACACATACCAAACCAAACCCACTGATATCAAGTTGATTCTGACTCTTAGTCACCACATGTAGGGTTTCAAAAACTAAATCTTTATAGGAGCAGAAAGCCTCATCTTTCTTCCGCAGAGTTGCTGGTGCGTTTGAATTGCCAATTTTGTGGTTAGCAGTCCAGTGCTTATCCAACAGCACCACCAGGGCCCCTTAAGGTGATACATAGGCAAGGTATTTTTTAAAATTCAGGTCTATATGAATATTTCAACTTTTTTATACTTTTATAACTTGGATTCTAGAGGATAAGGTTAGGTTTTATCAGTAAAAATATCACAGATAGTCACAAGAGGGCAGTATTTTAGCACAGATTGTTTCTCAATCTGTAGCAATTACTTGAAATTTGAAGTTGATTACATGAATCCACACAAATAAATAATGATAAAACAATGTAAAACATTTAAGCAGATACTATGATTTAGTATTTTTTATTACTGCTGATTGAAAAGATTTAAAATTTATAAGGAAAACAATGGCTGAATTGCATCATGTAGAAAGATGCATTTTCTTTAGGTTGTACTTTGTAAACACTGAGTAAGAGCAAGGAAAGGGAGGCGCTTGAATAAAGTAAAATGGCTGCTTTAAGATTTCAGGCCTTACTCCATCTTGCTTTTGTTCTGATCCATGCCAACCCCTAACATACTTTTTTTTTTTTTTTT
>NW_006408609.1:7269038-7270757 GCF_000296735.1 Chrysochloris asiatica | reverse complement strand
CCCAGGATGTGGGCTCAGGCCTCCATGCCTGGCCGGCAGATTCAAAAGTACGCGATTTCCTGCCTCAGCTCCAAATTCCACAGGCTATATGCCTTCAAACCTTTAAACTATTCCTATCTCTGTGGGTCCGAGTTTTGGAGCTCGGTCTTGCCTCTTTTTTGCCTAGAATTCTGAGTTATTGCTGACGGTGACCTTCACTACACCTTCACCCTAGCCACCTATAGATAATCTTCTAACATACTTTTTAAGATCTGCAACTAAGTGTAACTAAGGGAATACCTTTCTCTGTGGTTAAGCTAGAAGAATGCTCATAATTATTTCCCAGGGACTATTAGAACCCTTCCTGTAAGATGGTCTCAAGAAAGGTTTCTTCCATGATAAGGATGTAGAAACAATGTTTCATGGAGAAGTCTTGATGCCTACCGTTATTAAAAAAAAAAAGCTTTCGCTTGCACAAGTTGTTTCCATGGAAACTTCCTATAGCTCCATTCTTACCATTTATCCCTGCAATTATCACACTGTAATCAATCTAAGAAGAACATATGCACCTAGACCAGTCCTTTCCTAGTTCCTCCCTTTCAGTAAACCAGCCTAATGCTGACCTAAGCTTGTAACCTCCAATTAAAATGAAATACTTTAGATTATTTGTTCTAACTGCTTAAGTATGTTCCACTGCTTCCCCAGTTGGCTTCATTTTGGTAGAAACTACAGTTCCCCATTCAAATGCATTTTAATAAATCTCTGATATTATTTTTAATAGTGTCTCAGATTGTTTCCTTTGATGCAACATTAAGTAGGTCAGTGTCTCAGTTGAGTGTGTCAAAATTCACACTGACCAAATGTGAATCTTCCTCTGATCTGTCTCAAATTCAAATCAAGCATAAAGAAACTGGAAGAGTGCAGACGGATGTATTAGTCAAGGGAAAATGGCCATTTTCTTGTATGCCTGGTATTGATTTCTAAACTCTACAGAATGTACTCTCAGATCAATATCAAAATCTCCCTAACCTCTTCCATCCTGCGCCCATACCCCATTGCCCCCAAATGAATACAATCACTCTCCCAAGGTCTTGACCCCTTCCCTGGAGTAGCCCATGAATGCCTACTTTCATTTTGTGTGTCTATATTCATTGTATTGGAAACTCTGAAGTGTGATCCAGCCATTTGCTTTGCAAATCCTTCAGGTGTTACATGTTAAAATGTGTGAACTACTGCTTGTAAATAACAAAGGTCCAAATCCCCTGTGTGGTTTGAAGACCCCATCTGGAGTTTACATTTTTGCCTTTGTGCTATTCATAGCTGAGTCCACCAGACTTGCGGTAGCCCCTCTCACACCTTCTCAGACATATCTGTAAGCTATACTTTACTCCATAACTTTAAGATCAATCCTGACCTATGGCAGAAGAAATTTGTTGTTGTTGTAAGGTGCCATCAAGTTGGTGCTGGCTCACAGTGAACCCATATGCAACAGGATGAAACACTGTGTAGCCTGTGACAACCTCACAATTGTTGTTACCATTGAACCCATTACTGCTGCCACTATGCCAATCTATCTCATTGGAAGCCTTCTTCTTTTTTGCTGGCCCTCTTCCAAGTATGATGTCTTTCTCCAGTGCCTGGCCCTTCTTGTATATATGTCTGAAGTATGAGAGCTGAAGTCTTGCCCTCTTGACTTCAAAGGGGCATTCTGCCATCACTTCTTCCAAGACAGATTTTTTT
>NW_006408609.1:7266230-7267443 GCF_000296735.1 Chrysochloris asiatica | reverse complement strand
TGAGCATATAATCAAGCAAAATGAAGTCTTTGACAACTTCAATCTTTTTTTTTTTTTCCATTTATCATGATGATATTTATTGATCCAGCTTTGAGGATTTTTTTTTTTTTTAGAGGCACAATCCATACTGAAGACTGTGATTTTTGATCTTCATCAGTGAGTATTTTAAGTCTTCTTCACTTCCAGCAAGCAAGGTTGTATCATCAGCATATCACAGGTTGTTAGTGAGTCTTCTTCCAATCCTGATGCCATGTTCTTCTTCATGTGATCCAACTTCTCAGATGATTTATTAAGCAAAAAGATTGAATAAGTATGGTAAAAAAATACACACACCTTTCCTGATTTTAACATGCTCCTTATTGAAGATTTATTTCTTCATCATCTCTGATGCTTAAGGGTAGCAGTACTGCAGTTGTAATCATTGGTTACCAGACTTCTGGTCCCATATACATTCTCTCTGGGGCTCTCTACTTCATCATTACTTCAATTATCTCGTAAGTAAAATTATTCAAATTAAATCCACACTTTAAAGTTCCTGGTTCTATTAATTTAAAAAAAAATTGTTATTAAGTTCCTTAGTAGACCAGCTCCACTACTTTGTCTGTCAGTTTGTCATTCAGGGATGACTTGAGTGCTGCTGTGAAGCTGGAAACTATGCTACCCTTATTTTAAAAAACAGCAGGGTCACCCATGCAGGACAAGATTCAGTGGAATTTATAGACTAAGACAGCCTAAGAAGGAGAGGCGCCGGGCTTTTTCTGCATGGTTACTAATCAAAAACCTTATGAAGAGCAACAGAACATTGGTTGCTATAGTGCTGGAAGATGAACCCCTCAAGTTCGTAGGCATTTCAAAATATGGCTGTGGAAGATTTGCCTCTTCGAAGTAGAGTTAGTCATAATGACATGAATAGAGTAAAGTTTTGGGACCTTCATTTGTTAATGCAGCACAACTCAAAAGGATAAGCAACAGTGGTAAACATCCATTCATAATCACAAGCATGACTCTAGAAAAATTGAAAATTATTAATAATAAAATGGAATGCATAAAGATTGATATCCTAAGTAGTGGTGAGCTGAAATGGACTGTTACCGGACATTTTGAATTGGAGAATCATCTGATTTACTATGTCAGGAAAATCAAATTGAAAAAGACTATTGTCATGTTCAGGAGTCCTGGTATGGCACCATGGGCTAATGCCAGACTGCAAAGT
>NW_006408609.1:7262388-7264200 GCF_000296735.1 Chrysochloris asiatica | reverse complement strand
AAATATGGATCTCTTCCAATCAGTCGGCCAGATAGTTGTTTTCCAAATTACTTGGCAGAGATGAGTGAGTGCCTCACGTGCTGCCTCACTTTCTTGAAAGATTTCAATTTGTATTTCATCAGTTACTGGTGCCTTGTTCTTTGCCAATTCCTTCAGTGCACCTTGGACTTCTTCCATCAGTATCTTTGGCTCTTGATCATATGCTACCTCTTGAAACGGTTATAGTGACTTTGTGTATTTGTTATAGTGACTCTGTGTATTCCTTCCATCTTCTTTTGATGCTTTCTGCATCAAACAATAATTTGCCCAGAGAATCCTTCAATAACAAAAGTTGTGGTATGAAGTTTTTCTTCAGTTACCCCAGCTTGAGAAATGTTGAGTGTGTTTTTCCTTTTTGGTTTTCTGATTCCAGACCTTTGCACATTTTGTTGTAATCTTTGACTTTGTCTTCTTGAGTTTACTTTTTTGAAATTTTCTGTTGAGCTCTATTTGGTGAAACCTATTAAGTGCTGACAAATTAGTTTCAACTCATAGCGACACTGTATACATTTTCTCATGTTGTAAATCTTTATAGGAGCAGAGAATCTTATCTTTCTCCTACAAAGCAGCTGGTGGGCTCAAATCATTGCTCAAGTGGGTTGGTGCATGCCATGAATGGGGACAACTTGGAGGCAGCAATGGAATGATGTAATGTTTTATTATCATTATTATTATTATGTATGATATGGACTTGGTTAGTTTTTCATGAAGTCAAAATTTATCCTTTGTCTAAATAATTTTTTTTTTGATTCCCCATGTGTTCACACTTATGATCATTTAGATTATTTTAATCCTTGAACATATTTACAGTAGCTGATTTTAACATCTTTTTTCTCTTAATGTAAATATCTAGTCCATCCCAATGTCTCTTTCTATTGTGTACTTTTTTCTTTACTTAGATTATAGTTTCTTGTAATTTTTCTAGTAAGTTGTCATTATACACTGTAGAGACTCTAGATAGATTCTGTTATTAATATGTTGTTTTGGGAGGTTTTTTTTTTTTTTTTAAAAATTATTATGAATTGAGTGAAAGTTTACAGGGCAGACCATCAGTTTTACATTCAACAAATCATACACCTTGTTTCATTACAATGATTATAAGTCCCTTCATGTACTTCTCTCTATTCATTTTAGCTCTTTTTTTAAAAAAACACTCAGCCATATATAATAATTTAAACCATCAAAGGGCACATTCTGCAAGTCTGCCTCCTGGCTGCCTGCACTCAGTCTCTCTCTTTCCATGAGTCTAGAGTCCTCAGCTGCTCCCTCTCTCCAAGTCCCCATCTCTGCCTCCACCTCTGATGTTGTTGTTTCTCTGGATAAAGTCTCGCATTCTGCTTCTGCTCTTCTTCCTTGACGGCCCTAGGGTCCTCTGTTTCTGAACTGTAAGATTAACTACTCCCCCGTTTTTGTTATAAAACTTCTTGACAGTCACAATTTGTCATGATAACAATTACTCACTATTGAATCATAAGAATCTTATCCCCATCTCTTTTTACCAGGCCTATCTAGACGACATGAAAACTATACAATGGGAACTCTATATTTCCCCACACACTCTTGAAATAACCCCCCCTTTGAAAGCTTGTAAGCCAGTCATTTTGTGCTTTTATCGCCCCTCATTTTAGGTAGCCAATGTCTAAATTGCTCATCCCTATGTACCCTCTGTATAGAGGGTATTGATACTTGATGTGAAGAATCCTTCCCTCTTGTTGGTATTTAGAACTACTACCTCCATGACTAAGGAGCTCTGGTAGCGTAGTGGTTAGGAAT
>NW_006408609.1:7257885-7261623 GCF_000296735.1 Chrysochloris asiatica | reverse complement strand
CTGTTCCAGGCTGGTCTGTTTGTCCTTTCTAGTGGGAATGTCCTACCTAAGAAGGTTCTGAATGGGTCTCAGGAGTCCACCTAAGGTCCTATATACTGCAAAGGCTCCACAAGAGGCCTATTTCACTGGGCAAGTTGTAGAACCTGTTTTAGACATTCTAGTCAGTTATAGACTGAAGATAAGCTTACAAGCTTTCTGTAATCATGTTTCCTGACATTCTTTTCTATACCACTCAAATGTCTATTTTATAATAGTAGGCAAGGGAAACCAATATTCATAAGACAGTCAAGCATCTTAGTATTGTTTCTGTTTTAAGGAATTTTTTGGTAGTGACTTTTTTCTAGCTGGTTCATCTTTCTGTACTCAAACACTAAGTTTTTGCTTCTGCTTTACTCTAACTGTTCTGAAGCTATTGCTTTCTACTGGAAACCATGGAGTTGCTACTATACAAGTGCAATTGATGAGTCATAAAGTATTTGTCAATAGCTGAACTCCACTCTAAATTTCCCCTCTGTAATTGTTGCTTTTATATCATTCCTTTTGTGGTATAATTAATAAATATGTTTATTTTTGTGATGGTCTTTGTGACTTCCAACTTCCATCTTTTCCTGATGGGCCTGGACAAGAGAAGGTTGGAGAAGATACTGATAAGATGATATGATTCAGCTGTGGATGTTAGCAGAGTTAATTGTAATTCTAAAAATTGAAAACTCTATCTAGGATGGGTATAAAATGAGCGATCTCAAAGTCAGAAGGGGGTGAGGATCTCACTTGTATCAAAGAAGAAAAACCAGACATGGATATGTTCTTTGAACATGGAGATACCTGGGTATTGAAACTTCTTGGCCCAAGAACAAAAATCTTTGACACCAGAGGAGTGGCCGAAGACAGCAACAGAATCAAGAATCAAAGCACAAGAAAGAGTGGTAGGCTTCCCTGCCAACAGAACAAGTAAAGCTGAGTGACTTTGTGCAGGAGCCTTGCTTGCAGTGTGGGATGACTCGAGGCACTTAATGGGGGTTAGTGGGTTTGCTGACCAACAAGTGCTAAGTGCCTTCAGCCTGAGGCTTATGGTAGAGAGGTGTGTCCTGTGAACATTTATCAGTAGCCCTAAATAAGCTTTTTAACATTTTCCAGGCAGAGAGAGGGCTGCATGTGGCCATGACTGACTTGACTGAAAGACATGTGTGTACCCTGTGCATTTTCTGGTACTGACTTGTAACCTGTTAGCTTCCTACTAAATACAATAATTGTGACTATGCTGTTTGAGTTCTTGAGGTCAGTGCTGTATATTAAGGAGCTCTGGTGGCATAGTGGTTACAAGTTGGGCTACTAATCTCCCAGTCAGCAGTTCGAAACTAACAGCTGTTCCACGGGAGAAAGATGAGGCTTTCTGCTCCCGTAAAGATTCACAGTCTCGGAAACCCTGTACAGCATATAACCACAACTGATGCAGTGTATTAGTTAACTCAGTTTAGTAGAGAGCACTGTGTGAGGAGGAATGTTTGGCACATTTTTGTACCATCCCACCCTCCTCAGTTTTCCATCTGTACTGTCAGCCTGGAACTCTGTACTCTGTATGCTTCAGGTTAGTAAAATTTACTATTTCAGTTGTAGTCATCCCACTCTCAAGACTGGGGAGTACTCTTAGGTATAAACTTAATACAAACCTAATTCAGCACATTTTCCTTCTTTCAATGGTCAAATACCCTGACATTACTGTCTATTTGTTGTTGTTGTTCAGTATCTTCAAATATGTTATTTAATGTATCATTTAACAGAGTTTATCATCTTACCTGCATATAGGTTACAAAAATATGAACTACTAGTATGTCATTGTAACTAGAACTCTGCCATTCACCTTTTCAAAAACCTCTCTATATTCTGGGAAATTTAAAAGTTCTGAATCCCTCTCCAAATACTGGAATCTTGTAGCCAGGTACACATAGGAGAGGTTTAGAAAATTTTGTGGAAAAAATTCTATTATCTTAAAATTTCATTTTTTGACAAACATTTTGAAGCCCTCTCACACACAACTTAGGTTAAGGTTGTTGTTGTTGTTGTTAAGTGCCGTTGAGTCGGTTCCAACCCATAGCGACCCTGTACAGGGTTTCCGAGGGTGTAAATCTTTACGGGAGTAGAAAGCCTCATCTTTCTCCTGCGGAGCAGCTGGTAGTTTCGAACCGCTGACCTTAAGGTTCGCAGCCCGATTTGTAACCACTATGCTACCAGAGGTTAAGGTAACCAGACATATATCTATATACTTGGAATTATGATATAAAAAGCACTGTTTGTAGATATTAGGTGCTACAGGGAAGGACAGAAAATAACCAAATTTTACTGTGAACTCTATCTGCAGTGATGGTTTGCCTGTATGGTAGTGGTTACTTTATTGGTATAGAAATGGAATTCTTGAAGCGGTAACGTTTGATTGTAATGATATTCTTCTTTTGTCTTTTTAGATAATGCTAACTCACCTATATATCTGATTCTGTTAATTGTTCTCTATTATATGTTTTACTTGTATATATAAAAAATGTGCTTAGTATTTTTTATATCTCAAGTTAAACTATATTGTAATGGACATAATTCTAACTTTTAAATGAATGGAGTGTTTAGCATCGACATTAGACAGAAATAACAAAATAAAGAATAAAAAGAGAGATGCTTGCCATATTGTAATATTGTATTAATGAAACACTAAAAACCCAGCAATGTCCTTTTCTAAAAAAATGGAATGTTTCTACTGTTTCTCATTATCTTCAAAGCCATATCATTAAGTGTAATTTCTGCACCTTGAAGGATTTCCAGAAATATGCAGTACTTAATAGCATACAGGTCATTAGGGGAAGAATGGATAGAAGATTGAAAGACGTAGCACTATGTGATAATCTAGATGGGGACACAGTTGTATGCATGAAGGTTTAGTACTTTCTACCATGCAGTTATAAAATAAAAGCTAGACTCCTGCAAACCTGCTAATTAATATGACTTCCATAGACATTTCATTAACCTAAGTATTTTAGGTTTCCTATAGATAGACTGCATGCATTCTCATCTTTAACCTTTCCATAATGTTCCCTAATTACAGATTTTATTGAGTCCAAATAGCAAAAGAACAGCAGTAGTTTATAAAGTTACACTCTAATTTGTTTTTTTTACTAATGTTGTGAAATAGTTTTGTCTTCTTTTTCACCTCTAGAGTTAATTATACATTCTAGGTTAACAAAACTTCGTGATTGTGCTATCATTGATTTAAACTTTACAATGAACTCATTATTTTCACTTATTACTCATCTCCATTATGGCGATATGTTTCTAATGAATTCTCTAAATGTTTCTTGAGAGGTTAAAGGATGCTTCAAGTAAATGCCAAAATTAATTTTTTTATCTGAATTTTCAGTAAAAGTTTTCTTTTTAACCTCAAAGTAGCACTAATGAAGTTAGGATGTAAGGACTCTCTGGTTAATGAAGTTGCAAAGGTTCAAATGAATTATTGCATTTCCCCTTATACTGCATATAGTTTTTTAAAACAGTTAAAAATGTTCATTTTTAAAAGGCTGTTAAAGTCTGTTTTATTCAAATGTATTGACTCCAGGGCATCTAACTATCATTACCACCACAGCCACCACCACCACAACAACATAAAGTACACAGCCTTTTATACCCACCTTTGTGCATTGTTTGGTAAAAAATGCAACTTACTATGTATTGTACAGTAAGTATAACATAAATATT
>NW_006408609.1:7256479-7257776 GCF_000296735.1 Chrysochloris asiatica | reverse complement strand
TTATATAAATAATAGCTTATGGGACATATAAAGAGTTATTTAATAGAAAAACAAATAAAGATAGGTTAATAAAAAGCCAATAAAACAAAGTTTGACAGAGATACATTTTTGTGTCTGTATGTAATACCTTTATATCAAAGAGTTTTCAGGAACATGTAATGCTTCAAGACACTGAGATTGAGTTACATGTAGGACATATGGTAGAAATGAGAATGGAACAGAAAGTGACTCTTAGGTGGAAATGTTGCTATAGGAAACTTATCAGATGGGAGGTTTATTTATTTTAAAGCTTTGACTGTCAAATGAGTGATACTCTACATGGCAGAACAACTGGTTTGGCACTCAATCAATTGCATCTTATTTCATTATAATGATTGCAATCCCCTTTTTTGATGTACACAAAAAACATGCAGGAATATAAAATCATTTAAACAATTAAAGGGCACAATTTGCAAACCAGAACCCTGTACATCAACACACAACCTTTCCCTTTCTATAAGTCTAGAGTCCTTAGCTGCTTGTCTAGAGTCTTCAGCTGCTCTATTGCTCCATGTCATCATCTCTGCCTCTAAGTCTGGTATTGCTGCTTCTGTGAGGATCCCACATTACATGAATGCTCTTCCCTCTTGCTAGTCCTAGTGTTCTCTGTTCATGGAATGTAAGATTAACTACTTCCCCCTTTTTGTTATACATCTTCTACCTTTACCATCATGACAACCACAATTAGTTATAACAATTACCATCAAATCAAAAGAATCCTATTCCCATCTCTTTTCACCTGACATATCTAAACAAGATGAGAATTCTACCTTCCCCCATTCACTGTGAAACTAAACTTCTTCATGAAAACTTGTAAATCAGCCACTCTATGCCTTTATAGCCATGGCACTGTGGGTTAATGCCGGACTGCAAAGCCGTTTGAACTGCAAGGTTGGTGGTTCAAGCTCACCAGCTGTTCCTTGGAAACCCTATGCAGGGTCGCTATGGGTCTGAATCGACTCAACGGCACTTAACAACAACAATTTTGTTGTTGCTGTTGTTGTTAGGTACCATCGAGTCGGCACCGACTCATAGCGACCTTATGCACAGCAGAACGAAACAATGTCCGATCCTGGGCTAACCTCACCATTGTTGCCACACTTGAGTCCATCAATGCTGCCATCAGGCTAATCCATCTCGTTGGGGATCTTCCTCTTTTTCTTTAACCCTCCATTTTACCAAGCATGATATCCTTCTCCAGCAACTGTTCCCTCCTGACAATATGTCCAAAGAATGAGAGACGAAATTTAGCCATCTT
>NW_006408609.1:7254316-7255891 GCF_000296735.1 Chrysochloris asiatica | reverse complement strand
GAATAAGTGAAAGAATACAACCTTGTCGCACACCTTTCTTAATTTTAAAACATTCAGTGTTCCCATGCTCTGTTCGAACAACTGCTTCTTGATCCAACAATTTTAGATAGCCAATATCTGAGTTGCCAGTCCCTATCAACACTGTGTACTGAGGGGACATGTTTGATCCTTGATTTGAAGACTCCTTCCCAATAGGCTGGTATTTTGTGCTATTCCAGCTATAAGATTAAGTCAAGTTAATCATATTGCAGCAATTTACACTTGCTTCCTGTATTAAATTTCTTTGTCTTCTTCTATTCGAGATGTGATCATCAGGTCATCTAAGCTTGGTCAAATAGGTACTATCTGCAAATTTGGGCATTCTTGCCCACCTCCCTTGACTTCATATTAGCTGGACAGTTTACTCTCAGCTCTGGTCCCCAGTGCCTAGGTCAATGACCATGGACTCAGTGGTTCCCAAGTGTACCCAAAATTCAGACCAACCAGCCCTTCCTCTTCTCTCTGTTATCTCAAGGTCAACAGGAGTCCATGGAACATGGTCAAGCTCAGCTCATGTCTTCAGTACTGGCTTTCCCCCCTTCCACTCACATGTAGACCAGCACAGGCACCAGTGAGCTTACAAGCCTGCTTGTGTGCTCTCTTTGAGTTTAAGTTACAGAGGAGTTTGTCCTGAAGTGACTTGATTGTTGCCCTGATGGCTTCTAGGTGAAAAGCTTGCTTGTTCTTGTAATAGCCAGACAATCTGCTTTTACACACATCCCTACTTACCTCTGTCCCATTTAATTGGTGCAAACCTTCCTCTGTGTTCCCCTCTCTTCCTTGTTCTTTCATCCCCCTCCTCTTTATCCCTCTTCCTTGCCCTTCCTTACCCAAGTTATGATGTGATTTTATCCAACCAGTGCCTTACTATCCCCTACCTTCCTCCCTTGGTAACCAACAGAATTGTTGTTGTTTTTTCCCTCCCTTTCAATATGGACATCTTTTCTTATTCTATCATAATAATGTTATATTTGTCCTTGTGTGAACAGTTAAATATCATAACATTATTTCCTCTCCTTTATCCCTTCAGCCTGTGTCTCGATCCCTATATCATAAAGCCTTGTTATTCCAAGGCTGTGCAAATATCACAGTCCACCTCTATTCTGTTTAGCCTATGCATACCTCCTAAAGCCTTTCCCCATCTTCCCCACTCCCCTTCTTTGTGCATTTCCACCCCCTTCTACTTACTGCCCTCTGTGTCCCCTGCATCAATATGTGTCCATCCCCTGACCTGTGAGTTACTGTGCCTTTCCTCCAGGTCCTGGTAACCTTCAAAGAACTATTCTTTTATTGTGGAAAGCTTTTCTTAAGTTTTTATAGTAATGGATTTAAGCAATATCTGTCCTTTTGTGCCTGACTAATTATACTCAGCATTATGTTCCCAAGGCTCATCCACGTTCTGTGGTGTTTTGTAGCTTCATTGTTATTATTCTTCCAGGTAGCATGTTGTTGTTGTTATGTGCCATCGAGTCGGTTCCGACCCATAGCGACCCTGTATAGGGTTTCCGAGGGTGTAAATCTTTACGGGAGTAGAAA
>NW_006408609.1:7252058-7253301 GCF_000296735.1 Chrysochloris asiatica | reverse complement strand
TTTCATTTCTTCAGTCCCACCTAGACAGATTGGATACTACTCAGTGGAGATTCTACATTCCTCCACACCCTCTGGATCTAGGTTCCCTCTTGGAAGTTTGTAAGCCAGTCACTTCTTGCCTTTGTAGCTCCCCCATTTTGGGTAGCCAATGTCCAAGTTGCCCGTCCCTGTCTACTCTGTGGATGGAGGGGTAGGATTGATCCTTGCTTTAAAGATTTGTTCCCTCTTTTGAGCTACTGCCTCCATAGGTTTAGGTCAAGTTCATCAAATTATATCAGATTACTCTTTTTTTCCTCTTCTTTCTTCTAGTTGAGCTCTGATAATCTAGTCATTGAAGCCAGGTCAAGTGGGTATTATCTGCAAGTGTGGGTGTTCTTGTACATATGCCCTCATTTCTTATCAGCTGGATACTTCACTATCCATTCTAGTCCTCTGTGGCTGTGTTACTGACTCTGGGCCCAAGAGTCCCCAGGTCTTGCCACACTGTTGGCCAACCAGGTCTCCACCCAGGTTCACAAGAGTCTATTGAATGTTGTAGGGCTTAGCTTGCAGCTTCATTTCTGTTTTTCCCTCACTTTCTTTTATCGGTGACAAATGGGGTCACCAATCAGAGTGTGTATTCACACTGAGTCTTAGACTTGGAAGAGGGTTTGCACTGAGGGGACCACTTCCCTTGATGTCTCCTAGGCAAGCAACTTGCTTGTTCTTGTAGTAACTGTCGGTCTTCCTATATTGTTTTGTATTTTTCTTTTAGGTCTTTCTTTCAAGAAGTATCTTCTGTTCTTCTAGCTGCTCCAGGCTGGTCTGCTTGTCTTTTCAAGTGGAAATTTCCCATCTCTGAAGATTCTGGATGTGGTTCAGGATTCCATCTATAGTCTTATGTAATGCAGAGGCTCTGCAGGAAGCCTCCTTCACTGGTCAAGTTGTAGCCCCATTTTAGGTATTAGTTATAGGCAGAAGACAGACTTACAAGTATTCTATGGTGATATTTCTAGCTATTCCTTTCTCTCCCCCTCCAGTGTCTATTTTATAATGTAATGCAAGGAAAACCAAGATTCAAAAGAAAGCCATTTTAACATTAGTTTCCCCCTTTCCCCATTCCAACCATGTCTCATTCCCTGTATCCAGAGCCCTGTTGTTCCAAGGATGTGCATACATTATTATTTACCCCTGTCCCACTTAGCCCAAGCAAACTTGCCTACTTGTTCTCCCATATGCTTTGTTCTTCCATTTCCCTCTCCCT
>NW_006408609.1:7245011-7246358 GCF_000296735.1 Chrysochloris asiatica | reverse complement strand
TCTTCTGGAAAGCTTTTGTCTGTCTCCAGCTACTTTGTCTCAGTTATACTTTTCTCTACTTTTGGACAGGTTTTGAGATCTTTTGTTGAGTTTAATTGGTCATTTCCAGGATTTATGTGAGTTTATAATGCTTAAATGGATGTTTGTTGCTTTGTTATTAAGCTTACTGTGTGTCTCTTGGTGGATGTTATCAGGAAATAGACTTCCCTTTTCACATATAATACTTAACAGCTGTTATTGGCTCTTGTCTCAATGTTATAATATTATAGGTATGCTTGTAGCTTGGCTTTATGGCTACAATTGCTATCTCTTCTTGGGTAATGCAGGGAGAAAAAGCTCTCACATCCAGGAAAAGTGTGCGATCAAAATGACCAAAGCAGAAACAATATAAAAGCAGAAACAAAAACCACCAATTCTTCAGACAAAAATAAAATTGTGGCCAACTGGCTAATTGCCTTGCTACACAGGCAGTGTGTGTGCACCATAAATGCTTTCATAAACAGCCCCCAAATAATTTGCCCTTGGATCCAATAGGACTCTTTCTCTCTGTGCTGTGGGAAAACTTTGGGCTCAACGCTGGGCTTGTTTTTTGGGGGTGCGCACCCACCCATCTGAAGGCATCCGGGCTTGACAAAGATGGTGAGACAGGGAAGAGGAGGAAAAAATGTGTAGAATTCCCCCACATCTCCTTTTGTAAATGTCACCGTATCACTTTCATCACTGGTTCCCTGTGCCTGTCTGAACTCCTGCCCTCTGAACTCTGACCAGGCGGGGTGACTGCAGAGGGAGTCCTGTGTCTAGAGCAATTCCTAAATCACAGTATTTTCCTTTATACTGTGATTTTTTTTGCTGGCATTTGTGGGAAACTGATACCGTACACCTTATACTAGATCCAGAGCTATGGTACTGTTCTGTGAAAGCAGCTTCTCTGGGTTTTCAGTCCCTCCCCCACGAAGCCTGTCCTAATTGACTCTGCCTCAGCTGTTGCCAGGCTGACTGTACTTTTTACAAGACAGATTTGTTCATTTTTCTGGCAGTCTACGATGCATTCAGCATACTTTGCCAACACCTTAGTTTAAATATATCACTTCTTCAGTCTTCTTTATACATTATCAAGCTTTCACATACATATCAGATTATTGATAATACTAGTATGTTCATTAGGAACATCAGGAAATCCTCAAAGTTACATCATTACTTGTTAACACTTTAATGGTGTCCTTTGAAGTAGATTTATCCAATGTACATGCTGCTCCATGGGTATTCTCTGTTTATTTCAATGTTGTTTATTGATCTAGTTGTAAAGATATTTATTTTATTTGTATTGAATTGTAATTGAATTATATA
>NW_006408609.1:7234572-7244377 GCF_000296735.1 Chrysochloris asiatica | reverse complement strand
AAAAAAAAAAAAAAAAAAATCAATATCCTAGGATTCAGTGAGTTGAAATGGACTAGTATTGGTCAATTTTGAATCTGACAATCACATGGTTTACTGTGCCAGTAATGAAAAATTGAGGGGGAATGGCATCAAATTCATCAACAAAAAGAAAATTTTAAGATTTGTTTTGAAATACAATGCTGTCTGTGGTAGGATAATATTCATATGTCTATAAGGAATATGCACCAACCACTAAAACCAGTGATGATGAAATTGAAGAATTTGCCAACTTCTTCAGTCTGAAACTGATTTAACACGCAATCAAGGTGTATTGATAATTATTTGTGATTGGAATGCAAGGGCTAGAAACAAAGAGGAAGGATCAATAGTTGGAAAATATGATCTTAATGATAGAAGCAATGCAATGCTGGAGATCACATGACAGAATTTTGCAAGACCAATGACTTCTCCATTGTAAATACCTTTTTAAAAACAACATAAAAGATGACTATAAATATGGACATACCCTGAAAGAATACATAGAAATCAAATAGACTACATCTGTGGACATAAATGGTGGAAAACCTCCATATCAACAGTCAAAACAAAGTCAGGGGGAGACTGTAGAACAGAGCATCAATTGCTCATATGCAAGTTCAGGCTGAAGCTGAAGAAAACCTAAACAAGTCCAGAAGTGCCAATGTATAACCTTCAACATGGTGGTGATGGTTGTGTGTCATGGAGTCAGTTCTGACTCATAGTGAACCTATATAGGTTTCCTGAGGCTGTAAATCTTTACAGGGGTAGAAATACTCATCTTTCTCTCACGGAACCACTGGTAGTTTCGAACCACTGACATTGAGGTTAGCAGCCTGACTCATAACCACTATGCTACCAGAGCTCCTTGACCTTGAACATATACCACCTTAATTTAGAGATCATAGCAAGAAAAGATTTGATGAATTAGACACTAATGACCAAAGACTAGAAGAGTTGTGGGATGACATCAAGAACATCATATGGGAAGAAATCAAATGGTTATTAAGAAGACAAGAAAAAAGGAAAAGACCAAATGAATTTTAAGAGACTCTGAAATTTGCTTTCCAACATAGAGATGCTAAAATGCAAGAAATGACAGATAAAACAGCTGAACAGAAAATTTCAAAGGGCATTTTGAGAAGACACAGTCAAATATTATAATGAAATGTACAAAAAAGTTGGAGTTAGAAAACCAAAAGGGAAAAATACACTCAAAATTTCTCAAGTTGAAAGAACTGAAGAAAAACTTCAAGCCTGGACTTGGAATACTGAAGGATTCTATGGAATAATACTGAATGATGCAGAAAACTTCGTAAGAAGATATAAGGAATACACAGTCACTGTACCAAAAAGAAATGGTCAGAATTCAACAGTTTCAAGAAGTAGCATATAAGTAAGAGCCAATGATACTGAAGAAAGAAGTCCAAGGTATATTGAAGGCAATGACTAAGAAGTCTCTTGGAACTGATGGAATACAACTTGAAAATTTTCCAAAAACTGATGAAGCACTGAAAGCACTCACTCATCTATGCCAAGAAATTTGGAAGATAAATTCCTGGTCAACTAACTGGAAGAGATCCATATCTATGTTTATTCCAAAGGGAGGTGACCCAACAGAATGTGGAAATCATCAGACAATATCATTAATATCTCATCCTAGTAAAATTTTTTTACAATAATTCAAAAATGGCTGCCGCAGTATGTTGACAGGGAGCTGCCAGAAGTTCAAGTCAGATTCATATGAGGACTTGGAACTAGGGATATCATTGCTTATGTCTGATGGATCTTGGCTGATAGCAGAGAATACCAGACAGATGTTTACCTGTTGTCACATATGCATATAGGACCATAAATTCTAAACCCATGAAGGCTTGAATAAACATTTGAGAAATTCAAGAAGTTAAGGAACTTGATTCAATATATAGATGAAAAACAAGGATAGTAAAAAAATAAAAGTTGTGAGATTCTTGAAACACTGAGAAATTTTAGCCAGAAAACAAGAAATTGATTATAAGAAATTTTGAGTGAGATAATTCAAGATATAGTTTGCAGGATGGAGTTGGTGACAGAGACAATAGATAGCATCAGTGCTGCTGAGACAATCTTGGAACTGAAAGGTGGGGGAACATAATATGATTAACAGAATTTGGATTAAATGGAAGAATTAAGCATTCTTTTAGACAATGGAGTCTTGGTATGGTACTCTAGAATAAAGCATTAGACTGCAAGTTTGGTTTGAACAGCTAGCTCAGTGGTTCAAACTCACCAGCTCTTTCTTGGAAACTCTATCAGTTGAAACCAACTTGATGGCACTTAACAATAGGCAATGGACAAGGAGCTCTGATGGTGGATTACATGTTGGTCTGCTAACCACAAGGTTAGTAGTTCAAGTCCACCAGACACTCTGGGAGAGAAAGATGAGGCTTTCTGCTCCCATAAAGATTTACAGCCTTGAAAACTTGATACAGAGTAGCTATGAGTTGGAAGTGACTGGATGGCACACAACCACCACCACTACCTCCAGGCATGGGGCAATTACATGGCTAAGTGACATGGATGTAGTTATATTAACCAGGAAAATAATGATGTCATAATCAAAATGATAATTTACAAAGAACAGTCATGTGTATTACTTTTTATAAAGCACTTTGTATATATTATTTTATACCATTTTCCCTTCATTATATTTATTTTTCTATTATTGAACTATCTTATCTGCTGACTTCAGAAAATATCTCCCTCACTATTCAATCATCTCTTTACCTCATCAAAACTTAAAGTCTCAAGGTCTCCATGAAAATATTCCAGACAAGCCTCATCAGTTTCCAGTCACTGATTCACCATAGTGATCTCATCCTTAGAAGTCTTCCTCCCCTTCTCAATTTAACACCACTTTCAAAAATGCTGACCGGTGAAACGGAGATGCTATATGGTTTTGTATTTCTTTCTGTCCTGTTATCTTTGTTAATGCATCCATATTGACATTGATTTCTAATAGGCCAGGAGCTAGTCACAATGAAGATGTAATGAGTAAGTTAACATTTATTGATAAACAGGCATGATTCTATGTGTCCTGTGTGCACAGACTAGTAAAATTTTCACTGCATTCCCATAAAACAGATACTGTCTTTTACAAGAGTACAGTTTGTTAAAAACTCTGCCTATGATCACATATCATCTAAAGAGCTGAGCTAGAATTTGCAAACATCTGTTAATTGATGCCTTTGAGTTGTGGTGTTGGAGGAGAATATTGAAAGTGCCATGGGCTGCCAAAAGAACCAACAGATCTGTGTTGGAAGAAGTGTAGCCAGAATGCTCCTTAGAGGCCAAGATGGCCAAACGTCATTGCACATACTTTGGACATATTGTCTGGAGGAACCAGTCGCTGAAGAAGGATATCATATTTGGTAGGGTGGAGGGTCAGAGAATAAAAGGAAGTCCCCCAGAGAGATGGATTGGCAAAATGGCAATATCAATGGGCATGGCTGTGATAGTGAGCTTGGCCCAGGATCGGGCAGTGTTTTGTTCTGCTGTGCATAAGGTTGCTATGAGTCACTGCT
Source organism: Chrysochloris asiatica (assembly GCF_000296735.1). Taxonomy (NCBI): domain Eukaryota; kingdom Metazoa; phylum Chordata; class Mammalia; order Afrosoricida; family Chrysochloridae; genus Chrysochloris; species Chrysochloris asiatica. The sequence continues at coordinate 7,240,799 of NW_006408609.1, read as the reverse complement.
GACTCGATGGCACCTACCAACCGCAACAACACACACATATACTGTGCTTTTTTTTCCTTAATTTTTTTTACTGTATTATAATCGTGGCATATGAAATCTCATGTCATACTCTATAGTAATGGCTCAAGTTTGTAGCATCTTCAAAGCATAACTGGAGATGAAATTTATTGTAGACTACTAAACATCTCTCTTTTGTTTATGCATTTGTGATTGGTCTCTCTTTTCTTTCAGAAGACAGCAACACAACATTATGGTTGTATGCACAAAGATAAAAACAAACAAAATCTCATTTTAATCTCAGTTTTGTTTGCTTGTTTGTTTTCTGGAATTTAAGTTCTCTGAATGCTTGACTTGTGACTTCTTATAGAGCTTTCCAGTGGCATAAACTGTGGGGTTTTCAGGGCATAATTTAGTAAAACCAAAACCAAAAACTGAATTCAAGAGAAGATTGTTTTGATGCTCATTTAGAGAATCCCTGTTGTGTTGATGGGACTCTCAGCCTCTTTCTATGGATGTACACCTAGAAATCTGAAGGCATATTTGCCATAAGTATGCCAAAGGAGAGGATTTATACATTTAACCCAGAGGAATAACAAAACAGAAAACAGTATACTTTGCATATGCTCTTTTCCCATACTCTTCAGATAGTTTAAATGAATTAGGATTTTAGAATTTATGAATATTCATAAAATTATTCATCAATGATATCAGAGCAATTTAAATACGCATGCTTTGAGCTTAAGCAGAAATATATGTGTTTTTCTTTGGATATCAGGAAAACAATGTTTACAGATAATTATTAATTTTTTTTTGTCCTATGTATTTTCCTCATATCTGTATTATACTTTAGAAAGTGGAACAGCGCAGAAAAAGTTCACTTTTTAAGTAAGAAGTTTCATAAAATCTTAGAACTGAAAAGTATAAATCTGTTCAAATTTCTGCCTGAGGATCTTTGCTGAGCTAGGAATGGAAATATTTATATGCTAATTTCTAAATTAATCTACATAAAAATTAGTATAGGTTTAGCCAAGATATATATAAAGAATTTCAGTTAAAGTCATAGAGATAATTAGTAGAAATTGTTATTCAGAATAAAATTTATTGAACAGCAGATATCTGGTATTAAAGATAAGACCCTCAAGTTACCTAAAACGAATAATTATGAGAGAAGTTAGGTTGGATTAGAGGGATAAGAAAATTCTCACTGCTATAAAGAACAAAAAACCAGCAGAACAAAACCCACCACCCTGAAGTTCTTCTAACTCACGGTGACCTTGTAGCACAGAGTAAAACAGACCCCTAGAGCGCTCATGTTGCAAGTTTTGATAGAAGTAGACTGTCACATCTTTCTCTGGTTGAGCCATTGGTAGTTCAAACTTCTGACCTGTTTGTTAGTAACCATGTGCTTTACCTTGGCATCACCGGGAGGTTTTTTTTTTTTTTTAAATAAGCACAATCTCAGATATTTCTTTATTGAAGATAAGACTTTATTGAAATCTCTTCTAAGAATTTTGTTGGAACAAATGTTGGTGATTTTGAAACAGTCATGGAGAAGGGCAATGTTTCCAGTACCCTGAACTGTCCTAGGTTTAATTAAAAGCAAGCAGTAAATTGCAAAAATGCTGCAACAATGAGTCTCACATTTATCTTGAGCACCATTTTAAAAATGCCTGTTGTGTTTTGAGAACACTTAGGGTACTAAACTGGCAGCAGAGATTCATTTGGAGTGAACTATGCCATTTACCTCTTTGACATTACCCAACTGGCAGAGGCATGCTTAAGGGATAAAAAAATCTGAATTTTTAACAGACTGAAATTTTTTTCTGGGGCAAAATTGCTCCTTGCCTCTGCTCACAGTATCTCCTTGGATCAATTCCTGAGGAATGTACTGTTTGCCTATGATTCAGACATTTATATTGGTTAACAGTTTTGTTATCATAAGTGAATCCTTTAGTCCACTTTCTACCCAGATTATTAGATCATAAGAAAGTGCCCTTAATAAGAAGAACAGAAGACTCACACTGCAAACTTTTTTACAGCCTACTCTTACAGTCTATGATCTTTATTACTCTTCAAATACCTACCCTATTATCTATCTCAATAATTAAACTATATACTACTCAGAAATAGGAACCATGTTTTCTCAACATACTTGTCAAATTATTTTGCTCATTATGTGGCTTTACTTATAATTATTGAATTTTTAATGAACAAAATGGTGAGTAGTAAAGCAAACCATAGAAGACACAAGTGTTACTTTCTTATAATAATTTTGTATTTTTTCTGCTTATTAGAATTCCCATTTTATACATACATTGGGACCATTGGGACCTGTTTTCAATGACTTCTAGGATGGACATTTACAAATCTAAGCCAATGGCTCTCATTCAATCAGACTCAATGCCTGTACTTGATAACATGTTCTTGAATGGCCTTTCACTAATTTAAAATTATAATGCAACTTATGAATTTCATTTACTAATAATTAGCATAATGCCCCAAATAATATAAAGGTGAAACCATTTTTTTAAAGTTTTTATTGTGAATTGAGTGATAGTTTATATTGGAGAATATCGGTTTTACACTCATTCATTTCATTGCAATGATTACAGTCTCCTCTGTGCATCATAATTCAGTAGTATTTGCATCTAGTCTCTTTTTTGTTGTTGTTGTTGCTGTTGTTTTATTTTTTGAGGGGGAATGTAAACAAAAATACTCAGAAATACATAATAATTTAAACAACTGAAGGGCATGCTCTGCAAGCCTGTCTCTTGGCTGCCAGCACTCAGTCCCTCTCTTTCCATGAGTTTAGAGTCCTTAGCTGCTCCCTCTCTCCTATGTCCTCATCCCTGCCTCTATCCCTGGTGTCACTGCTTCTCTGGATAGGGTCCTGCATTCTGATTGTGCTCCTCTCCCTTGACAGTCCCAGGGTCCACTGTTTCTGGACTGTAAGATTAACTACTCCCCCATTTTTTTTTTTTTTTATAAAACTTCTACCTTTACAGTTGTGGCAGTCGCAATTAGTCATGATAACAATTATTCACTCTTGAATCATAAGAATCTTATTTCCATCTCTTTTCACCAGTCTTGTCTAGACAAGATGAAAACTCTTCAGTGGGGACTCTGTCTTCCTCTGTATGCTCTTAAACTCAACTTCCTCTTGAAAACTTGTAAGCCAGTCACTTCGTGCCTTTATAGCACTCTCATTTTAGGTATCCAATATCTAAGTTGCCCATCCCTATCTACTCTGTATACAGACGGCATAGGATTGATACTTGATGTGAAGACTCCTTTTCTCAGTTGGTATTTTGAGTTATTACATCCATAAGGATCGACTCAAAGGCACTTAACAACAACAACAAAAACAACAACATCCATAAGTATAGGTCAAGTTCATCAAATTGTAGCAATATACCCTCATTTCTTTTATCAAAAATTTTTTTTTTTATCTTCCTCTAGTCAAATTCTGATTATAAAGCCATCAAGGCTAGGTCAAATGGGCACTATCTGCAAATTTGGGCATTCTTGTACATCTTTCCTCACTTCATATCAGCTGGATGCTTCACCCTCTGTGGCTATGTCCTTGTCCATGGGCTCAGGTGTGCCCAGGTCTCACCTTACTTCAGACCAAACAGTTCTTCCTCTTTTCTGTCTCATCTCCAGGTCAACGAGCATCTATGGAATATGGTTGAACTCAGCCCCTTTCTTCATTGCTGCCTTTCCCCTTCTTCCACCAATGTGGTCACCAGCAAGCTTACATGCCTGCTCATGTGTTCCCTTTGAGTTTCAGTCTTGGAGAGGGTTTTCCTGAAGAGACTTGCTTGTTTGTCTTGATGGCTTCCCAGCAAACAAATTGCTTTTTCTTGTAGTACCCAATCAGACTGTCATTTTTGTTTTGGGTTTTCCCTGCTGATCTTTCTTTGAAGATGCATCTTCTGTTGCTTTAGCTGTTTCAGGTTTGTCTGCTTGTCCTTTCCAGTGGGAATGTCCCACCTAAGAAGGTTCTGGATGGGGCTTAGGAGTCTACCTAAGATCCTATACACTGAAAAGCTCTGAAAGAGGACTATTTTACAGGGCAAATTTTAGAACCCCTTTTAGGTATTCCAATAAGTTATAGGCTGAAGATGGACTTACAAACTTTCTATAATTATGTTTCCTGACATTCCTTTCTATCCCACTCAAGTGTCTATTTTACAACAATAGACAAGGGAAAACAATATTCATAAGACAGTGAAGCATCTTAGCATTATTTGCCCTCTTCAGACTATGCCTCAATCCCTGTATCACACAGCCTTGTTGTTCCAAGGTTGAACATGCATCAGTATTTACCTCTGTCCCATTTAGTCAATGGAAACCTGTCTCATTGTCCTTTATCTACCTTGTTCTTCCACCCTGTCCCCCTACTTGTGCACTGCCCTCCTAACTCCTGAACTATAATGTGTCTAACCTCTACACTGTCCTCTAGGAGAAACCATTTTAAATCAATTTACAATTAAAATATATTTGTGTCTGAGCATCAACATAGACCTGAATGCAATAGAACATAATGAAGTTGTCTGCACACATATCTCAAATCACTATAAATGCATAACTACAAATATAGAGATGTATGTTTCGTTGGGTGTCTAAAATATGAAAACTGCCATTCCTATTGTTGAAGTGATTATGCTAAACTAGAAAAGGGGGTAGATAACTTAAACTTACTTCTCATTCTGCATTACATGCTACCTTTTCCATGCTTTTGTCCAAGGTTGATAACGTGTATTGATTATCTGAGATTGGAAGGTGAAATGGGAAAGAGGTCAGTGATTACTTCACATAATCCCTCCCTCTTCAGCCTCTCTGTGTCCATTAAAATGTCAGTGCTCCCTTCTATCAAGGTAGATTATATCCCACAACTCTTTTTGCTGCTACTTACTCAGAGTTGTGATGCTATTCTTAGTGACTCCTCAACAACCTGCTTCTTTGTAAGCAGTCTTTTTTGTAAATAAACCCTAGTTAACTCTTCATTTGAGTATGCTTATTTTCTATGGGAACTCTAACTTATTCAGTGAGCATTATTGTTGCAGTTAGGTGCCATCTAGTCAGCTTTAACTCACAGTAACCAATTATACAACCTAACAAAACACTGTCTGGTCCTTTGGCCATCCTTACACCTGTTATGTTTTAGTTCACTATTGCAGCCACTATGTCACTCATTCTCCTTGGAGGTGTTCTTCTTTGTCACTGACCTTCTACTGTACTAAGCATATGTCCTTTTCCAGGAACTGGTAGCTCCTGATAACTTGTTCATGAAGTCTCATCATCTTCACTGCTGAGGAGAATTCTGACTGTACATCCAAAACAGATTTGTTTATTCTGGTAGTCCATGGTACTTTCAATATTCTTCAGCAACACCATCATTCAAAAACATCAATTTTTCCCAGCTATCCATTACTCATTGTCCAGCTTTCACATGCATATGAGGAGATTGAAAATACTATGGCTTGGGTCAGATTCACCTTCTCATTAAAAGTGACATCCTTTCTCTTTAACACTTTAAAGAGGTTTTATGCAGGAGATTTGCCAAGTGTAATACATCTTTGACTTCTTAACTACCATTTCTATGAGGATTGTGAATCTAAGTAAAATGAAATCTTTGACAGATCAATCTTTTCTCTATTTATCATGTTATTTATTGGTCCAGTTTTCAGAATTTTTTTTTTTTCTTTACATTGAATAGTAAACCATGTTTAAGGCTGTATTCTTTGACCTTCATTAGCAAATACTTCAAGTTCTCTTTACTTCCAGAAAGTAAAGTCATTTCATTTGCATATTACAGGTTCCTAATGAGACCCACTCAATGGCATCTAACAACAACAACAAGATTTCTTTAGATTCTGATGTCACATGGTTCTTAATAGAGTCCAACTTCTTCGATTATTTACTCAGCAATAAAGATTGAATAAGAATGCTGAAAGGATCCAGCCTTAACACATACCTTTCCTGGTTCTAACCCATGCAGAATCTCCTGGTTCTTTTCAGAGGATTGCCTCTTGTTCTATTTACAGGTTCCCATAGCACAATTAAAGAGCTCTGGTAGCTTAGTGGTTACGAATTGGGCTGTGAACCTTAAGGTCAGCAATTTGAAACTACCAGCTGTTCTGCGGGAGAAAGATGAGGCTTTCTGCTCCTGTAAAGATTTACAGCCTCGGAAACCCTGTACAGGGTCACTATGATTCAGAATT
>NW_006408609.1:7231490-7233429 GCF_000296735.1 Chrysochloris asiatica | reverse complement strand
TGAACCATTCTTGCATCACTGATACGAATCCCACTTGGTCATGTTGTATTATTTTCTTGATGTATTGTTGAATTCTGTTGACTAGGATTTTGTTGAGAATTTTTGCATTTATGTTCATGAGAGATATTGGTCTATAATTCTCTTTCTTTGTGATGTTCTTCTTTGGTTTTGCTATGAGAGTTATGCTTGCTTCATGAAATATATTAAGAAGGTTACCATCCTTTTCTATATTCTGGAATAATTTGAGTAGAGTTGGTGATAGCTTTTCTGTGAATGTTTGATGAACTGATCAATTTCTTCTTTTCTTGTAAGTCTGTTCAAGTTTTCTGCTTCACTCTGTGTAAGTGTAGGTAGGTCGTGCTTTTCTAAAATTGTATCCATCTCCTCTACGTTTTAAAATTTGTTGAACTACATCTCTTAGTATTCTGTTCTTTTTATTTCTATTGGTTCTGTTGTGACATCACTTATGTCATTTCTTCAGCATGTTATTTGTGTCTTCTCCCTCTTTTCTTTTGTTTGGTTTGCTAATGGTTTACCAATTTTATTAATCTTTTCAAAGAACCAGCTACTTGTCCTGTTGATTCTTTGTATAGTTTTTCTGTTTTCTATCTTGCTTTTTTCTGTTCTAATTTTTATTATTTCTTTTCTCCTGCTGACTGTAGGTTTACTTTGCTGATCTATTTCTAATTATCCGAGATGTTGTGCTAATGTGTTGATTTTGGTTCTTTATTCTTTTTGCATGTGTGCATTTGCTGCAATAAATTGTCCTCACAGCACTGCTTTTGCTGAGTCCCATAGACTTTGATATGTTGTTTTTTCATTCTCATTTGTTTTCAGGAATTTTGTACATTAACCTTTTATTTGTTCTACTAACCAGTAGCTTTTAAGCAGGGTATTATTAAGTTTTCATGTATTTGACTTTATTTTCCTTTGTCTTCCTATTGTTGTTTTCTAAATTTATAGCATTGCTATCTGAGACAATGCCTTGTAGTATTTTGATGTTTATAAATATGTGGAGGCTTGTTTTCTGACTTAACACATGGCCTATTCTGAATGATATTCCATGTGCACTGGAAAAGAATGTGTACTGTGCTGCTGTTGGATTGAATGCTCTGTATATGTCTATGAGATCAAATTGATTAATTTTGCTGTTTAGTTCCTCTGTGTCTTTGTGGAGTTTTTTCTGGTTGTTCTATCCTTTATCAAAGTGGTATATTAAAGTCTCCCACTATTATTGTACATTTGTCTAATTCTTTCTTCAATTCTATTAGTGTTTGCTTTATATATTTTGGTGATCTTTTATTGGGAGTGTAGATATTTATTATGGTTATGTATCTTGTTCAATTGGCCCTTTAATCATGAGATAATGTCCATCTTTATCGCTTATGCTGGTTTCTGCTTTAAAGTTTATTTTTTCAGAGATGAGTATTGCATTTTGATTGCAATTAGCTCAGTATATATTTTTCTATCCTTTAAATTTTAATCTGTTTTTGTGTTTGTGTGTAAGGTGTGTCTCTTGTAGACCTTATTGAAGTATCTTGTTTTCTTATCCATTCTGCCACTTTCTGTCTCTTAACTCGTGCATTTAATCCAGTAACATTCAGTGTAATCTCAATAGGTATGAATTAAATGCTGTCATTATGTTTGTTTTGTTTTGTGGTGCTTCTGGTTTCTTTGTTCGCCATGCCTTCCTGTGCTAAGTTCACATTTTTTTTTTGTTTTTGTTTTTTTCTTGCCAGTTACTTCATTTTTAGTGTTCCCATGTTCTTCTTGGATTTTCATTTTTTGGCATGTTGTAAAGTATTAATTTTCTTTGAGGTTACTCTATATTCGATTAACTTTTTCCTCCATTTAAAGCAGTCAATTTTATCCTGCAATCTACCTGACCTCCTCATTACTTGAATCTCTGTTCCTATATTTTCCTTTTCTTAAACATTGC
>NW_006408609.1:7224426-7231390 GCF_000296735.1 Chrysochloris asiatica | reverse complement strand
GAAAGATGAGGCTTTCTGCTCCTGTAAAGATTTACAGCCTCGGAAACCCTGTACAGGGTCACTATGATTCAGAATTGACTCCACGGCACATAGCAACAACAACAACATGATATCCCTTTTTCCATATCTTTTTCTGAATCCAGCTTGAATTTTTGGCAGCTCCCTAGCAATGTTTTGCTGCAATCATTTAAAAATTATATTCAGTAAAGTTTCATTTGCATGTGATAAAATGATACTGTTTAATAATTTCTGCATTCTGCTGAATAACCTGTCTTTAGAATTGGCACAAATACGAATCTCTTTCAATTTTGCCCAGGTAGCTGTCTTCCAAATTTCTTGGCTTAGACTAATACTTCCAAGGCTGCATCAGTTTGTTGAAACATTTCGGCTAGCATTACATCGATTCCCACAACATTGTTTTTCATTAACATTTTCAGTGCAGCTTGGGCTTCTTCCTTTGATACCATTGGTTCTGGATCATATGAAGGTATTCTGAAATGGTTGAACATCCATCACTTCTAATTGATACAGTGACTCTGCGTATTCCTTCCATCTTCTTTGATGCTACCTTCATTATTCAATATTTTGTCCATTTTCCTTCAATACAGCAACCCGAGGTTTGGTTTTTTTCTTCAGTTCTTTCAGCTTGAATAATGCTGAACATGTTCTTCCATTTTAGTTTTCTAACCCCACATCTTTGTGCATTTCATTTTAATACTTTGTGTTCTCAAGCTGGTTAGCTCCTTTATTTCATTGTTTCTTCCATTGGCTTTAGCTACTCTATGTTCAAGAGCAAGCCTCAGAGTTTCTTCTGACACCCACTCTGTTTCCGAGGCTCTATATCTTAATAGGAGCAGAAAGCCTCATCTTTCTCCTATGGATTTCTCCTATGGATTTAGTAAATTTGAACTGCTGACTTTGGGGTTTGCAGCCAAACTTGTAACCCACTAAGGTACCAGAGCTCCTTGAAGAAGTTGGTACAAGTCTTCAGTTTCTTCATCACTGGCTTTGGTGGTTGGCACTTATGTTTCAATAATATTTGTATTAAATGGTCTTCCTTGCAGGAATATAGATATTGTCCTATCACAGATAGCATATTTTTTGATGCTATGCTATGATGAATGTGATACCATTCTTCTTTAATTTGTCATTCTTGGCATAGTAAACCATATGGTTGTCTAATTCAAAATGGCCAATACCTGTCCATTTCTGGTTACTAATGCCCAAAGTATCAATCTTTATGAATTCAATTTCATTTACCAATTTTTCTAGGTTTATACTGACCACAAGGTCAGTTTAAACTGCAAAGGTTGATGGTTCAAGCACACCTGTCACTCCTCAGAAACTCTATACAGGATTGTCATGAGTCAGAATCTACTTGATGGCATTTAACAACAACAACACAGCTAGAATGCTCCATACACACCCAGATTGTTCAAGACTTCATCTCTCATACTTCAGATGTATCATCAGAATGGACTAGCCCCTGGAGAAGGACATCACAGTACAGAAAGTGATGGGTCAGTGCAAAAGAGGAAACCCCCAACAAGGTGGATTCATAAAGTGGCAGCAACAATGGGCTCAAGTATAATAGTTGTGAGGATGACACAGGACTAGACAGTGTTTGATTCTGTTGTGCAATGGGTTACTGTGCAATTGGAATTGACTCAATGGCACCTAGCAATAACAGCAATAATGCTGCATACATTTCATGAATGTTTGCAGCTATTTCAAGTTGAGTAGTACCTCATCAGAAAATGTGGCTCTTAATAGCTTTCCTCCACATCATGAACATCAACTTTACTTTGAAGATGCAGATCTTTCTCAGTTGTATTTAGCGTGCCTTCCAAATTGAGTGATTCATCTTGGGGCACTACAGCATAGAATGATTTAGTTATTATATTCATAATGATTTCAGGGCTAATCTCTCAGAAGTGGAATTATGTATTCCTTCTTCCTTGCCTGTTCTTAGTCAGGGAGCTCTGCTGAAATTTTTCAATCATGGGTGACCCTACTGGTATTTGGAATATCAATGGCATACCTTTTAGCATCACAGCAACACATAAGCCACCACAATATGGCAAAATGACAGACAAACAGGGATACAGTGTATAACCATTAGAAAATATCCAAAGGATGTAAATTACTATCTTTCTTCACATACATAATTGCTCTAATCCTTGAAATGCTCAATATATTAAAACCACGAAAGAATTTTTTTAAATATATATTAGTTGGAGTTAGACTCTGGATTTGGGTAATTTAAAAAGACAGATAATTAACCCTGAGGACTTTATGAAGTAATTGAGGCCATGTGACAATTCTTAAATGGAAATAATTAGCCTCATTTGCAGGATCTTTATCACCCCACATTTCCACCTATTATAATTCTTCCACGGAGTTCTAAAATATCCCCTTTGTCAAGATGTATTATCATGTGAAGTTGTAAGGTTTGGGATTGCTATCTTGTAAATTTGGGGGAGAAGCTAGAGAATCAGATAAATGGATCATTGAATTAAACAACCTTGGAAAACCCTTGTTTATTGTGTGGTTTGATGGGGAAAAAATTAAAACAAAACCAAACCTTCTTTCTCTACTCTTTGTTAAGTATTTTTTTTCATAAAATCAAAATGACCATAACTAGTAATAAAGTATTTTAATTTGTTTTGCTACTTTAAAAGAAGAAAATACAAAAATATTCTTGTTAATTATTCCCAAGGCGCAACTGGTAGGTTTGAACAGCCAGTTTTGTAGTTAATAGTTATTGTTGTTAGGTTTTATCCTACAGTGTCACACCAGGACTCCTAAAAGTATTATATATCCTCAAAAACAAACACACACATTTACACACTCATACATATATGAACAGAGAGAAATAGAGAGGAATAAAAATTCCATACAACATCCTCATCTTGATACAAATATTGTTAATGTTAACATTTTGGTGCTTATATTTCCATGATATAAAATTTTTCTTTTAGGTATAAATATACCACTGTGGATAAAAGAAATGCATATTCTATATGCTCATAGGTATTCTATTGTATTATTTAACATTACCTGGTGTGGTACCATAGGAAAACCATTGGACTGCGAACCACAATTTCAGCAGTTCAAACCCACCAGATGCTCCTTGGAAACCCTGTACATGGTGGGGTGGTTTGGAACTGACTATATGGCACATAACAACAATGACAACACACACTATTTACAGAACCCTGATAGTACAGTGAATTATGAGCTGGGCAGTTAACTGAAAGGAGAGCAGCTTGAACCTATCAGTGACTCCAGGGAAGAAAGGCAAGGCTTTCTGCCTGAATAGCCTTGAAAGGGCTATACAGAGTTGCTATGAGTCAGGAACAAACTAGATGGCACACAACCACCACCATCACCATCATACACTATTTAACACTGACATATATACATATGTTTCATATGTGAATCAATTCAGACCCACTGTTGGTCTACATAAATCACTTATATTGCCTATATATGCCAATTGTTATTGTTGTTAGGTATTGTCCAGTTAATTTCGATTAATAGTGAACCTAAGTACAGCAGAAAAAAACACTGCATGGTTCTGCGCTATCCTCACGATAATGACCATGTCTGAGTTCATTATTACAGCCACTGTATCAATCCATCTCACATAGTGTCTTCCTCTTTTTTGCTGGCACTCTTTTTACCAAGCATGACTACTTGATAATGTGTCTAAAGTAAGTGAGAGAAAATCCAGCCATTCTTGCTTCTACAAAGCATTTTGCAAGTACTTCGTTGAAAACAAATATTTTCATTATTTTTGCTGTTGCCTATTGGTCCGGTTGTGAAGAGCTCTGTTTTCTTTGTATTTATGTGTAAGTGCTTCATGTCTTCTCCACTTAAAGCAAGTAAGACTATGCCATCTACTGTGGTGTAGTGAATTATCTAATGTCTCTTCTAGCCATAGTCTGTATGTAACTCCTAACAAACAATGTTTCTGTACTGATGGGTGTGGGTAAGAGAAGGTGGGAGAAGACACTGATAGGATGACATGGTTTAACTTTGGATGTTAGCACAGTTAATTATAATTGTAAAAATGTGAAACTCTAGAATGGGCTTAAAATGAACCTTCTCAGAAGCAAGAGCATGGGAAGAGCCAAGAGTGGAGCATGTCCTTTGAACTCTGAGATCCCCATGCAATGAAGCTTCTTGATCCAGAGACAGAAAGCTGTGACACTAGAAAAATGGCAGAGGAGTGGCAGCAGCAGAACAAAGAACCAGAGTATGAGAGAGAGCAGACTGCTTCCCAGCCCACAGAACAAGTGAAGCTAATTTGTAGAGTGGGACACCTCCAGGCACTTATGTGGGGAAGCCAGGTCTGCTGATCCATGGAGCTAGAGCTGAGTACTTTCAGGCTGAGACTTATAGCGGAGTGGTGTGTCCTATGAGCATTTATCAGTATCTCACTGGAATAACCATATCCTGAGCGTTTTCAGATACTGTGTTGTAAACTCTTAACTTCCTCCAAACTGTGAGTATGGGACCGAAGTTCTATATGGCCATTGCAATGAATTATCAAGACCAGTTGAGTTGAGAGGGCTGTGGGAGGGGAATGGTTGTTCCACATCACTTATTTTTGCATCTGCATGTTAAAGGTTGTTAATAAGTCTCTAATTCCGATGCCATGTTCTTTTTTCATACACTCCAGCTTCTCAAATCTTATTTTCTCAGCATACATATTAAATATATATGGTGAAAGAATACAATCCTGACAAACACTCTTTCTGATTTTAAACCAAGCAGTATCCCTTTCTGTTCTCTTTGAATGGCTGTCCCTTAATCTATGTACAGGTTCTGCATGAGCCAAATTAAACGTTCTGGAATTTCCTTCTCTACAATATTATCTATTCAACATATACACCTATAATCATTATAAAATCATTTTATATGGCTTCATAGTATTGTATTAATTCATAATTTGCTTAACTAGTGTCCTATCGATAGCCATAAGAATATACTAGGAATTTACCACAACTTGTTGTTAGTAATCAGTGAGTAGATTCAGATTCATAGTGACCCTGTGTGCTCAGAGTAGACTGTTCCAGATGGTTTTTAAGGCTGTGATCTTTTGGAAGGAGATTACTACCTTTTAATTATTTGTCAAATCTTAACCCTCTGCACCACCCAGGGGCTCCTACCATATATTACAAGGCCTAAGTATTTTGTATACATTTTTTCTCATTTTAGTCCTCACAGCAATCATACAGAAGACTTATTTTCAGAAAGAAAAAATATGGTAAGGAAAAGTTATTAGCCAATATTTCATAACTTAAGTCATAGAGGTCAATGTGGAAGTGACACATGATAACAGTCTATATGCAAGTGTCTCTGTTGTCCTAACAATGCTAGGGTGGTTGCTTTTCTCTACACTGTTGAAAACTCTCTTGAGCAGTTACCCAGACATATTTTCAGAAATGTGATTCCTGTTCAAAGGAATACAGCCTATTAATAAACACAAAATGAGAGATGACTTCACAACCCCACAGGTGGATATCAAATGCCCAGGATGCACAACGTTGCCAACACTGCATTTTGTTAACATTTAATATAATTTCTCATCTGATAGGATAAAGGTGAAATTCTAAAGTAAATATGTTAATTTTTAAATCATTATGATAGCTTAAAATTTACCAATGGTTAGTCAGAAAAGTGTATTTTTATTGTTCTGAAATACTTCAGAAAAGTTTTCAGTACTTGGTTTATTTGGTCTCAGTCTGAAAGTCTCTTTAATGACAGAGGCCCCAAATTGCAGTCTCAACTGGGTAAAATATAAATTTGTAAGATGCTACAAATCTATATTTAATTTCATTTAGAATCTCTGTAGCTGAAGTGCCAATCCTGTCAAAATTAACAATGTTGCACCATTTCAAAATGACATTTCGAATTATGAATGTTATGAACTTATACTCAGTGACAGCATATTTGTAGTATTTAATTTTCTAAATTTTGAAAAGTACTCAGTTCTCCCAATATTGTGATGTTGTTGTTGTTTTAAAGTCCTGTGGTATAATTGTAATTATTTTTTGATTTAATAAATAAGCCTACATATAAAGACAAGTTCAAATTCTAGGGATTTTTTTTTCCCCCCTGCTATGCCGCAACTTGCCACGTAGGAGCAAATAATTTGAATAAAAACATATTTTGCTGTAACCTATTTATATATATATTTTACTGTAAAACTATCCCACTGTAAATCATTTTAAGATCAGTTTGCATGTTTTCCAAGCATTTTAAACAATGCCACATTATAAACCCAGAATTTAATTCAACTTATTTAGCAATGTGAATAGTTTAGGATGCTGTGAGGCTATTTAGTGTTGATCAAGAAGCAAAACAAATTTGTTAAAATGTTACTGTTTATTTTTAACTTCGCAAAAATTGTAGATAGTCAACCTCTTCTGAATTTTCAATTTATGATTCAAAGGCTATGCTATATAAATAGGAAAATAAATAATATCTGGTTCCATTCTGGTAATCACAATTTGTTTAGCCATGCAAGTATATGCATTAGCTTTCCTGCGTGTCACAAACCTGCACAATGTTATGTTAACTAAATTGGAACAGTATATTATCAATAATGCCTTCATGAAATAAACAGTCTCACTATCAAGACATTTTCCTGTTATTTATTTATTTAGTTATCTTTTAAAGCTTTAAATTGTGAATAGAGTGATAATTTTCATGGGAGAATAGCTTTGTACTTAGGATATAGCATTTTGTATCATTGCAATGATTACAGTCCTCTTCTTGCATCATCATTTAACAGTATTTGCTTCTAGTCCCTGTTTTTGTGTTTTTGTTTTTTTTTTTAATTTTGTTGTTGGTGGGTTTTTCTTGATGCACACAAAAACACTCTGAAGTATATAATCATTTAAACAACTAAAGGGCTCATTCTGCAAGCCAGCCTCCTGGCCACCAGCACACA
>NW_006408609.1:7212898-7218804 GCF_000296735.1 Chrysochloris asiatica | reverse complement strand
TTCTTTCAGCATATTGTCTGTTTCACATATTTTATTATTAATCATTTGGACCTCCTTTTACTTGTTTTATATTGTTTCCAATGCTATTTCTATCTCATTTGATTTTTTTCTGTAGCACTTTCCTGACTTCAACTTATTTTTCTCAACCCCTCTGTGGAACATTTGGATGCAGCTCAATATCATTTTCCTGAATTCCTTCTCAGGCAGTTCCAAAGACTGCCTTCCTTCCAATGGGAAGTCTAGGTCTACCACCATCCCATTTGTTTTAGCTACTTTATCCTGTTTCTGGATATGAGCTGAGATCTTCTGTTGCTCTCTGGGCATTTTCAATAATTAGATGTATTTTCAATAATCAGATGAATGTATGTTGGTGTATTACTAATCTTTCTGGTTCCCTCCTTGTAGATATGATCAGGACATGGGCTTCCCTTTTAACTTCTCTTATTACTCAACTCAGAGTAATTTTAGCAAATGTTAGTTATCTATCTGGTGTATACCAGCTGATATTGGCTCTTGCTTGGGTGGTGGGATTTTATAGGGTGCGACTGTAGCTTGGCTATATGACCACAATTGCTGGCTCTACTTTATCTGTGATGATCAGCCAGACATCTGTGATTGGAGTGCTTCTTTAATCCTTCACCTACTCCATCCTGCTCAAGATAGACACTCTGGGACCCTCTGGCAGCTGCAGGTCAGAAAACACCAACTTTCTTGCTTCTGCTACATTTCCCACTAGCAATAAGTATTCAGTATTTCTAAATATTCCTTTATATGTAGTTAGAGTTCCAGGACCATCCCCTGAACCTGTTTTGCACACTATTTTCTACATATTTCTTTTCTGTTATCTGTAAATGCTTTATAAGAGATGGACAAGAAGGAAAAATCCTACAGATTTGACTTTCCACATAGCCATCATTTTGCCTCCTTTTAAAGTTTTGTTTTTCTCTATTCTTTATAAGAATTTCTTCTTTACCTTCTTAAATAAACATTATAATAAAAACAAAAATAGCTGTGACATTTTCAATAAAATGGAACATTGCTATAGAAAACAAAATATTGTAATTGCTTTATAAATATTTTAATTTTTGCTGAAATAAATAAATACAGTTAAGCACAAACTAATTCAAAAATTTCTACATGTACAATTCAATTACACTGAATGCATTATTTGAAGTGGGCAACCATTCTTACCCTGCTTTTCAGAGTTATTCTTTCCCCATTAGAATAAACTCACTGCCCCAAAATCTTCTATTTAATCTTTTGAGAGTTGCAGTTGTTAATTTTATCCTACATAGATAGATCTTAAAAGAGCATTAATGCTCAAGTATGTCTGTATATATATATATATACCAATAAAATACAAACTGAGAGAACCCAGAAGGCAGTAGCCACATTTAGATGTTTACCATGGAGTCATCTTTATAATCCATCTGCTGGGATTCTACAGAACAAATTGCAAGTAATTGGGTAAACAGTTTCTCCTTATTTTGTAGTCCTGGGCTTGTATGTAGGGCTAGCACAAAAACAGTTTTAGTTCTTTTTTGGTATTTTTATTTTGTTTTGAGTAAATGGTGACCAGATGAATGACAGAAACTTATGAGTTATACAAATAGTCTTCATATAATTTTCACAGTATAAACGGTACAGTATATTTTACATTCAATTATTAACTATAGAAAAAACATACTTTAGTAAAAACAGATATGCATCAAATTGACTAGTTTTGACACTTAAAACACACAATAAAAAATAAAATTACTTAGCATTGTTGTTGTTGTTGTTAGTGCTGGCTCATAGTAACGTTGTACAGAATTTCTGAGAAGCACGTGGTGGGTTGAACTGATGATCTTTTGGTTTCCAGTGCAATGCTGATTCTATGGCACCACACTGGGAGACCATTAACATTCTTACTGGTCTTTAAATATTTTATCCTCATTAAATATGCTTTTATTACATTCTATTGAGCTGATTCTCTGTAACAATAAATTGAGTTTGATATAAGATATGTGATTCAGATGATATCATAAAGTTTAAATTAAAAAAAACATATATAGATGATCTCATTTGATATTGCTTCATAACAGTTTTTCTAGCTCCAAATCCCTTGCTTCTGCCATCATGGTGGCAACACTTCAAAAGTTCAGTGACTCCATTCTGTGGTGTATGATTGGACCACTTAGCTTAATATTGGCCTGCTGGGAATTTTCCCTGAGGTGTAATTAGGCAAGAAGAGAACAAAGTTGAACACAGTTACTGACAATTTTGAAGTATTAGAGTCATGAGTACGGGCTTCAAATACCATCAGGTAACATGAGATGGAGAAACAAGGAATATTGACTTGACCATTTAATTTTTTCTTGTTGATGGTTAGATAAGGTAAGTTTTAGATACACTATTTTCTACTCATTTCCCACTAACTAACTTGGGCCAATCATGTAACAGAGGTTACAAGGAAAATGTGTTAAGATCAATTACAAGTGTCTGTCATGAGCAAAGTAGGAAGTCATCTGGTGTGGGGGCTGCTAATTTTCTCTTTGTAATCTGGAGTGTGGTTTTGTCTTGCTGTCTGCCTCTGGACAAGTTTTGGGCAGAGGACAAGATAATTACCATTTATGGTGGAAAGATATTTTAATAAAATTTTAAAACAAATTGACATGCTCAAAATTCTCCATCTGTGAACCAGAAGAGAGGTTTGCAGAAGGCAGAGAGGAAAAGAAGTCAAGAGGCCAGATAACCTCACTGCTTCCTCTGCCTTGTGTGAGTGAAATTTTCAGAAGTCCATATTAATAATTAATCAAGTGTTTTTTAGAAAGTAAGGCTTCTAATAGATACCTCAATAGATGAAATTGCTCCTCACTAGTACATGACCTGCTGCCAGATTGTAGTCATCATTCATTATTCATTTATTCAACAAATAGCTGTTAAGTTAAAGGCATAGTCCTAAACTATGCAGGGAATTTAGAAAGTGTAGGGCGTAACTTTTTCTCTGCCTCATTGACACGTATAGGAAGTTCCATATCATGTACTTGGAGTCCTGGTGTGAGGCTGTAGTACAAGCACTGGACTTCTAACCACAAGGTTTGTCATTCAAACCCACCAGCTGCTCTTGGGAAACCCTATATAGGGTCACTATGACTTGAAACTGACTTGTGGATAGTTAATAACAACAACATATCATGTATCCGGGCTCCAGTTAAACCTAGAACTGTTTCTGATCTGTTTCCTCATTCTTATTTTGCCAACCTACCTATCAATTGACTTGTTCTTTGCACCTGCCATGCCTCCCAACTTGTGGATAGATTTCATTATAACCACCTGCCTAGATTGTTGGTTGCTTCTGTTGTTATTGTAGTCTAATGTCTTATTGCTTCACAGCTACAGTATAATGTGGTTTGGAACATGAAACTCTAAGGCTAAGGAATGATTAAACTGTCTTGACTTAAAGGCCTATAGAAGAAATAATTTAGTAGCCAATCTCCTCTGAAAACATTTTTGCCTTTCAGACTATGGATCTGAATTATTGTTGATGTTAGGTGCTGTTGAGGTATCTTGGACTCACAGATACCTTATGGATAACAGAATAAAATGTTGCCCAGTTTTGCATATATACATGATTATTGCTATATTTGAATCCATTTGCTTTGATTATTGTATCAATCTATCTCAGTAAGGGTTTCCCTCATTTTTGCTGGCTCTGATCATCATATCCTTTTCTAATGACATGTCCAAAGTAAATGAGCCAAAGTCTCACCATCCCCAATTCTAAGCAACATTCTGTTTGTGTTTTTTAAAATTGGGTTTGTTCATTCTTCTGGAAGATCATGATGTATATTATTTATTTACTTATAGTATCAGTGATATTTTAACCATCGTTATTCATACAAATATATTCTGATTTGAGTTTATTTCTCCTTTTAATAATAATGTATCCCTTATGAAATTCAATGTTAAGTACAAATTCCATATAGTATGTAAAGTTTTCTTTTTGAATATTTTTTTTACATAAAGTACCAGACTGTGTGTTTTGGAACACTCCAGTATTTTAAAACATTCAAGATTTCCTGGAAAATGTTTTTATTTATTTCACTTTATATATGTGTCTTTATAGCTTAAAAGCTGCCTTCTGCTAGTTGGGTTACTAACTCCATTATCCATGCCTTTATTATTTGTAAACTTATAGAATAATCTGGTTACTGTTCTGATTATTGCTTTGACTCTGCCGTCCATTACACTAACCATACTCACCTTATTTGTGTCAATTAAGTTTTGCTGCTTGGCCCCTACCCCCATGGTCTCCATTTCAGTTAGGTGGTTTAATTCAATTAGAGCAGTTCCCACTGTCAAATATGACTTACATAAAGACCGATCACAATGGTCTTTAAGTGTGTTTTTTGCTCCCTACATAAATTTGTTCTTCACTATTGCGGTAAAGATGTGTTCTCTAGGCATTCCATATATGGGTCTCTGAGTCTAACCTGATAATTTCACTCTAACATGCCAATTTACTGAAGCCTTTAAATATCTTCTTCTACAGTATACCAAGGTAGGTCTGATATTTCAGCTTGATTTAATGTTGTTGTTGTTGTTGTTAAGTGCCTTTGAGTAAGTTCTGATTTATAGTAACCTACCTAGGGTTTCTGAGGAGCAGATGAACCACTGACATTGCAGTTCAAAGTGACCTTGAGGTCTAGTGCATTATCCCACAATGCCACAACAGGATTCCTGATTTAGTGTAGGCCACTGCATAATCCATGCTTTAGTGAACTCACCAACTATACTGTTAAATCCATTCCTAACCTTGCTAGCTAAAACTTTTAGTGAATAAACTGTGCTTAGTGGACCTATATCAATAAACCCAGATTGATCAAGGTTTATGTTCCTTGCACCATTATCCCATAACCTTACTAGCCAGTTCTCCTCATATTCTTCAGATTTATGTTTGTACTTATTAGAAAAAACAATTATTTTAGAGTGTAGTATAAT
Source organism: Chrysochloris asiatica (assembly GCF_000296735.1). Lineage (NCBI taxonomy): Eukaryota > Metazoa > Chordata > Mammalia > Afrosoricida > Chrysochloridae > Chrysochloris > Chrysochloris asiatica. The sequence goes on along the minus strand of NW_006408609.1, from coordinate 7,213,821 downwards.
TCTTCTTGGGTCACACTTTGTACTTCAGCTTTTGAGTCCCTCAGGGACTTAGTTCTAACTATAGGACTAAAAGTCAAAATAGATGGTAGGGTGTGTCCTGGGAGCATTCAGTAATGTTCTGTAAGGTACGCCCCAGCCAATGTCCCAGTTGCCAATTTAGTAGGCACACTCATCCAATTGGGGTCGAAGGTTAGTGGTTTTATTGATAATAGCCTAGCAGATAAGGATGGAGTTATATCTTCCAAGGGGAAGGGTGGTGCTGTTGGCAGGAGTGATTCAAAGGAATTTAGGGGACCAATGTCCCCTTCTTAGAAATCATTTGTCCATAGGATTCCATCCCACATCAGGATCCTATTTCTTCCCAATTAGTGCCCTCACTTTAACTTCAAACACCATTCAAGGTTGGGGATTCAATTGATATTGCAATTCAACTACACTTGCAATAAAGTTCTGGGTTTGGTTTTTTTCAATCTCAGCTTTATTATGAAAAGAAATAGGTATTGGGGGGGTATAAATGAGAGAGAGAGAGATTTATCTCAAGGAAATGGCTTGCAAAGTTGTAAAGACTAAGACTGAAAAGTCCCAAGTCGTTAAATCAGACATCAGACTGGGTGTTTCTACTGACTCATGTAGCTGCAGGGATTGATGAACCCAAGGTGGGCAAGTCAGACAGCAGGCTGTTACCTCACAGGCTACACAGGCTAACAAATCCCAAGATCCATAGGTGATGCAGGTTACAGCCCCTATGTAACTTAAAAAAAAAAAAAAAGTTTTATTGTGAATTATGTAATAGTTTACATGGGAGAACATTAGCTTTACATTCATTCTATTATATATAATTTCATTGACATAGTGACAATCCCCTCCATACATCATCAACTAACCAAAGGCAAAGGGTATACCCTACAAGCGCCCCGCCCCCC
>NW_006408609.1:7210171-7212798 GCF_000296735.1 Chrysochloris asiatica | reverse complement strand
CAGCCATTTTGTGCCTTTATAGCCCCCCACCACACCCCATTTTAGGTAGCCAATGTCTAAGTTGCCCATCCCCATAAATCTGGTATACTGAGGGGATAGACTTGATCCTTGATGTGAAGACTCCTTTGTTATCAGTGGTATTTTGAGCTAGTACATCCACAAGTATAGGTCAAGTTCATCAAATTGAAGCAACTTACACTTGCTTCCTTTATCAAATTTCTTAGACTTCCTCTAGTTGAGCTCTGGTCATCAAGCCAATGAAGAAGCTAGGTCAAATGGGTACTATCTGTAAGTTTGGGTGTTCTTGCATGTCTCCCACACTTCATATCAGCTGGACATTTCACTCTAAGCTCTAGCTAGGACAGTGTCCATGGACATAGGAGTTCCAAGACTCCCCAAACTTCAACCAGCCCTTCCTCTTCTCTCTTTCATCTCAAAGTCAACAGGAGTCTATGGATTGTGGTCAAACTCAGTCCATATCTTCATTACTGACTTTCCCCCACTGCCATTATATGTAGACAATAGTTGCCAGTGAGTTTAAAGGCTTGTTCATGTGTTCCCTTTGGGTTTCATTCTTGGATGAGGGTTTGTCCTGAGGGACTTGATTGCTTGGTTTGATGGCTCTCTGGAAAGAGCCAGCTTGTTCTTTCAATAGTCAAACTTTGTTTCTGTTTTTGTTTTTTTCCTGCTGGTCTTTCTTTCAAGTAGTATCTTCTGTTCCTCTAGCTTCTCCAGGCTGGTTTGCATGTCCTTTAAAGTGGGAATGTCCCACCTCAGAAGGTTCTGGATGAGACTCAGGATTTCACCTAAGGTCCTATACACTAAAAAGGCTGCACAAGAAGCCTATTTCTTTGGGTGAATTCTATAATCCCTTTTAGGTATTCCAATCAGTTATAGGCTGAAGACGGGCTTACAAATTTTCTCTAATCATGTTTCCCAACGTTTCTTTCTATACCACTCAAGTGTCTATTTTACAATAGTAGGCAAGGGAAACAAATATTCATAAGACAGTCCAACAGCTTAACATTACTTACCTTCTTTTAACCATTTAGACTATGTCTTGATCCCTATATCACAGAATCCTGTTGTTCAAAGGTTGAGCATACATCCACTATTTACCTCTGTCCCATTTAGCCCATGAAAACCAGCCTAAGTGTTCCCATATCTACTTTGTTCTCTCCTTCTCCTTCTTGTGTATTGCCTTCCCCTTCCTTATATCTTGCCTTCCCCAACACCCAAACTCTGATGTGTCTATCCCCTAACCTGTGCTCTACTGTCCCCACAATCCCAACCCTGGTAACTAACAAAGATTTTTTTAAATTTTAATTTTAGTATGGGTATTTTCTTAAGCTTTTACAATAAATGGTCTTATGCAATATTTGTCCTTTTATGACTGAATAATTTCACTCAGCATAATATCCTCAAGGTTCATCCATGTTAAGTGGTGGTTTGCAGCTTCATTGTTATTCTTCAAGGTAGCATAATTTTCCATTGTGTGTATATACCAAAGGTTTTTTTTAATCTATTCTTCCATTGATGGGCACATAGGCTGTCTTCATCTTTTTGAATATTGTTGTGATAGACATTTGTGTGGATAAACCTACTCGTGTTCTGGTTTGTATTTCTTGTGGATATATACCAAGGAGAGGAATTGTTGGATCATAAGGTATTTCTGAGAATGCATCATACAGTTTTCCAGAGTGGTTGAATCATTTTATGTTCCCATCAGCAATGTAGGAGGGTCCCAGTCTCTCCACATCCTTACCAGTGTTTATTGTCCTCTGGTTTTTTGAACTTCGCTGTTACTGCTGGTGAGAGATGATATCTCATTTTTGTTTTGATCTGCATCTCTTTAAAGGCTAATGATGGTGAACATTTCTTCATGTTTGTTGGTTGCCCGAATATCTTCCTTAGAGAAGTATCTGTTCATGTCCTGTGTCCATTTTATAATTGGGTTATTTCTTCTTCTGGTAGAAATGTGTTGTGGTTTCCTATAGATTTGAGAGATTAGTCCCTTGTATTACATGTCATTACAAAATATTTTTTCCCAATCTGTGGAAAACCTGAAAAATAAAACAAAAAACATTTTTACTTTTTTTGTGAACTCTTTTGATGCACATAAGTTTCTAATTTTTAATATATCCCAATCATCTATTTTGTCTCCTTTTGTTTGTGAATTTCTTGCAATGTTTGGTAGTCTATGTGTGCTCTGTACTAGAGCCCTTAAATTTGTTTCTATTTTTTCATTGTGACATTTATCTTTTTGGGATTCACATTGAGGTATTTAATCCATGTTGAGTTCATTTTTGTATACTATGTGAGATAAAGGTCTTTTTACATATTGATTTCCATTTTTGCCAGCACCATCTGTTGAAGAGCCTATCTCCTCCCCATTTAATGTACTTTGGCCCTTTTTCAAAGGCTGTATGGAGATGGGTTAATTTCTGGATTCGCAATTCTTTTCCATTGATCTATGTATCTTTCATTGTACAAGTACCAGGTTGTTTTGTCCACTGTGGCCATGTAGTGAATTTTGAAACAAGGGAGTAAGAGACTTCCAGCTTTGTTTTTCTTCTTAAGCAGTGCTTTGCTTATCTTGAGTCTCTTTGCTTTCCGTGCAATTTTTT
>NW_006408609.1:7208071-7208996 GCF_000296735.1 Chrysochloris asiatica | reverse complement strand
TCCCTCTCTGGGTCTACGGTCCCAGCTGCTCCATCTCTCCATGTCATCATCTCTGCCTCGAGCTCTGGGGTCACTGCTTCTCTGAGTAGGGTCTCACACTCCGCTCTTCTCCCTTAATGGTTCCAGTTGACTTCTCAGAACAGGTATCATCATAGAGATGATCACATTGTATTAGATTACTAAATGATGAATGACTTCTCATAATTGCCAAACCAGACAATCATAGGTCAGTTAAGGTGACCCATAACCTGAACTATTACAGTATGCATTCCTTCAGAAGGAAAAATCTATTTCAGATTTGAGCTACATATTTCTAACATCTTGTATATTCCAAGAAGGTTGGTAAACTTCGAAGCTCTTAAGAATGTGTATCCTTTCCAAAGATTTAAAAATGAACTATATTAAAATGCAAATAGTAAATGCAGCCCCTAGGTAGACTTAGAATTATCTATCCCATGGGAAGTTCCTCCAGAAGCATGTAGACTATTGCACACACTGGAGAGTGCTTTTCAAGTTGGCTTCTGATGATAATTGATAAATCTTTTATTTAAATAAAAGCTGATTGCACATAACTCTAAATTTAGCATTTATCTTGGAGGAAAAATTGATGATTATTTTGGCCTTAGTGGGACATGTGGCTAATAGAGCATGTAGTATTAAAGATTCTCTTACTAGATATCAGTGTAACCTTTAACACTACTCAGCTCCCCTTTCCCACTTATCTGCCTTCATTTATATGTTTCCTTTAAAGTAATTTTAAATTGACAGGTTTTCTGTTTTTTATTTGGTAATGTGACTAATTAAAATTATATATATATTTAAGGTTTTTATTATGGATTGAGTGAAAGTTTACAGGGCATATCATCAGTTTGACATTCAACAAATCATATACCTTGTTTCATTACACTGATTATAAACCCCTCCA
>NW_006408609.1:7203311-7205246 GCF_000296735.1 Chrysochloris asiatica | reverse complement strand
TAATAGAACCCTCCGAGGGTGGGGCTGGGGTGTCCACTAGCTCAGGCACCCCTATCATCAACAGAATGGAGGTGCTCAGACAGCAGGGGACCAATGAACATATACCAAAAGAAAAGAATGCCCACACCTTTATCTCCGTGTTTCTGCCAGGCATCTGTGGCCGCTCCGATCCTTCCCCTACTTGGTCTCACCCAAGATGGTGGATCATAGAGCAACTGAGCGTCCCAAAATAGAAAGCAATGGATCTCTTGCTTCTGCCACAAATTCCCCAAGCTGTAAGCCTTCCAACCTTCTAAATATTCCTTTATATGTGGTTCAGAGTTCTGGGATCATCCCCTGAGCCTGCTTGGTTCTGTATTCTGTGTTGTTGCTGGCGGAGTTTCTTACTGCATTTCCACCTGATCCACCATCTTGTTTGTTCTCTCTCTTACCTAATTTTTATATGAAATATTTACTACATATTCAAACCATTCTTTTATAATGACAATTGTAATTTGTACACAAATATAACACTAGATCACCTGATAAACCAAATGTTTTTGTGACCACTGAAACTGTCTTTAAATAACATGTTTAACTTATCCATGTGTAATGTACATAAGGAAGTATAAGAGCTGAACAGAAAATTTCAAAGGTCAGCTCATGAAGTCATAGGCAAAATTTACAATAAAATGTCCAAAGATCTGGAGTCAGAAAACAAAAAGGAAAGAGCAGCTCAGCATTTCTCAAGCAGGAGGAATTTCAGAAAAAATTCAAGTCTCAACTTTCATTACTGAAGTATTCTCTGGGCAAATTATTGAATGATACAGAAAGCATCAAAAGAAGATGGGAGGAATACACAGTGTCACTATGCCAAATGGAAATGGTCAATGTTCAACCATTTCAAGAAGTAGCATGTGATCAAGAGCCAATGATACTGAAGGAAGAAGTCAAAGGTGCATTGAAGAAATTGTCAAAGAACAAGGGACCAGGAATTGATGGAATACAAATTGAAATCTTTCAACAAAGGTAGGCCACACTGGAGGAACTCACTCATCTATGCCAAGAAATTTGGAAGACAACTATCTGGCCAAACGATTGGAAGAGATTTGTATTTGTGCCCATTCCAAATACAGGTGACCCAATGGAATGAGAAAAGTATTGGACAATATCTTTGATATCCCATGTGAGTAAAGTTTTACTCAAGGTACTACAGAAATGACTGCAAACATACATAGATAACTTCCAGAGGTTCAAGCTGAATTCAGAAGAGGATGTAGAATGAGGGATATCATTACTGATGGATCTTGACTGAAAGCACAGAATACCAGAAAGATGTGCTTTATTGACTATACAAAGGCTTTTAATTGTGTGAAACATGACAAGCTATGGACAACATTGTGAAGTATGAGTATTCCTGAACACTTAATTGTGCTCATGAGGAATTTGTACCTGGACCAAGAGGCAGTTGTTCGAACAGAACATTGGAACATTGAATGGTTTAAAATTAAGAAAGCTGTGTGACTTGTAGATAATACCTACCTGACCTGGCTTCAATGACTGGATGATCAGCACTCGACCTGAAGAAAAAAGAAGAGGAAAAAAAGCATCATCTGACACAATTTGATGAACAGAACTTACACCTATGGATGCAGTAGCTCCAAAAAGGAGACCAATCCTCACTGCAAGAATCATTCTCAGCCCCTCCACACAAAGAGTGGATGGGGATGGTCAGCTTGGACATTGGCTACCCAAAATGATGGGGGTCACTACAAAGGCAAGAAGTGACTGGATTACAAGCTTTCAAGAGGGAACCTAGATTCAGAGGGCATGGAGGAAAGTAGAGTCTCCAGTGAGTAGTATCCAACCTGTCTAGGAAGGGTTGATTACATGAAATGCAGATGGGTCTCTTGGGATGCAATAGTGAATAATCGTTATCAGGATTGATTGTGAGGG
>NW_006408609.1:7200677-7202932 GCF_000296735.1 Chrysochloris asiatica | reverse complement strand
GCTGTATTCTTTCATCATACTTATTCAACCTGTATGCTGAGTAAATAATCCCAGAAGCTGGGTTATAGGAAGAAAAATGTGACATCAAGATTGGAGGAAGACTCATTAATGATCTGTGATATGCAGATGATATAACCTTGCTTGCTGAACGTGGAGGTGATGGTGGTTATGTGCCGTGGAGTAGGTTCTGACTCATAGAGAACCTATACAGGATTTCCAAGGCTGTAAGTCTTTACAGAAGTAGAAAGACTCATCTTTCTCCCATGGAACATCTAGTAGTTTCAAACTGCTGATCCTGAGGTTAGCAGCCCAATTTGTAACCACTATGCTACCAGAGCTCGACCACAGCCTTCGGTATGAATTGTATCTCAATGTAGAGCAAACAAAAATCCTTATCAATGGACCACTAAACAATATTCTTATCAATGGAGAAAACATTGAAGTTGTTATGGACTTCATTCTTCTTGGATCAATCATCAACACTCATGGAAGCAGCAGTCAACAGATCAAATGACGTTTGCATTAGGCAAATCTGCTGCACAAGACCTTTTAAAAGTGTTGAAGAGCAAAGATGTCAGCTTGAGGACTAAGGTGTGCCTAACCCAAGCCATACTATTTTCAATAACCTCATACTCATATGCATGCGAAAACTGGACAGTGAATAAGGAAGATGGTAGAAGAACTGATGCTTTTGAGTTGTGGTGTTGGAGGAGAATATTGCAAGTGCCATTGGCTACTGAAAGAACCAACAGTTCTGTGTTGGAAGAAGTGCAGCCAGAGTGCTCCTTGGAGGCTAGGATGACCAAACTTTGTCTCTCATATTTCAGACATATTGTCAGTCGCTGGAGAAGGATATGATGTTTGGTAACATGGAGGGTTAGAGAAAAAGAGGCAGACCCAACTTTGGCAAAGTGGCAGAATCAACGTGCTCAAAAGTGGCAACAATTGTGAGGTTGGCCCAGGACCAGTCAATGTTTCATTCTATTATGCATAGGGTCGCTTTGAGTCAGTACCAACTTGATGAAACCTAACAACAACAACAATGTACATAACAATGAAGATTATTTCTCCTAGTCTGAAACATTAGTGTGGTCATGATTTATGAGTATAAAATGCATTATAAATGAAAGTATGCTTCAATAGAAGTGCTATTCTAAAATATTACACCAATTAAGTCTGTCAATTTTTCAAAGGATTTTAAATCTTTAAAATCTCTATTTGTCTTTCAACTTAGGTTCATAGGAGCATCTCATTAAAAGGAGAGAAGTACTTTTTTGATCATTAAAAAGATAATTTTACCACTCCAAATAACTGCATGGGGCAAAATTAGTTAGCAGTAAGATTTTGAAGTACAAATTACATGTTTCTGTTTAAATAATTAGAAGAAAAATATGGACATTATCAATTCACACTCTGTACACAACTAATGCCAATTTTCCCAAAAAGAAAAGTTTAACTTTGCAGGTCTTATCCACAAAATGATGTGTTAATGAGCAAGATTTTTATTCTCACATCCAAGTGATTTATTTTTAATTGTAGTAGAACACTATGATAGTTTGTGTTGAAATAATAACATTTCATGGCCAAGTCTCTTAAGAAAATTATTAATACCCTCAGTCATACTCAGGATACTAAAATATGTGCTCTCACGGTCAGCAGTTCAAAACTACCAGCTGTTCCATGGGAGAAAGTTGAAGCTTTCTGCTCCTGTAAAGATCTACAGCCTCAGAAACCCTGTACAGGGTCACTATGAGTCGGAACCAACTCCATGGCACATAACAACAACAACAACAACAAGTAGTTGTTAGGTGTCATTGAGTTGGTTTCCACTGATGTAGCAAAACAATGTACAACAATGAAACACTGCTCAGTCCTGTGTCATGCTCATAATTGTTTCTGTGTTTGAGCCCATCATTGCAACCTTTGGGTAAGTCTATCACATTGAGAGTCTTCCACAACTTTATCTACCAATCAACATGTCCTTCTCCAGAAATTGGTCCCCCAATAGCATGTGCAAAGTATATAAGATAAAGTCACTCCATCCTTGTTTCAAAAAAGCATTTTTTTTTTTTTTTACTTCTTTCTAGACAGATGAGTTTGTTCTTCTGCAGTCCATGGTGCATTCAGTGTTCTTTACCAACACCGTAATTCAAATGTATCAATTCTTCAGTCTTACTAACTGTCCAGCTTTAGCATACATATAATGTGACTGAAAATAGCATAGCTTGGGTCAGGTGTACATTAGTCCTCAAGGC
>NW_006408609.1:7199613-7200577 GCF_000296735.1 Chrysochloris asiatica | reverse complement strand
GCTGGCCAACCAGGTCTTCACCTGGGTTCACAGAAGTCTGTTGAACGTTGTAGGGCTTAGCTCGCTGCCTCATTGCTGTTTTTCCCTCACTTTCCCTTATCGGTGATGAGCATGGTCACCGATCAGAGCGTATATTCCCATTGAGTCTGAGTCTTGGAAGGGTTTCATTTTATTTTTATCTCATGATACTTCAAAATATATATACCATTTGATTCTTCAGTTTATCATCACATTCTTATATTTTGTTTGTATATTTTAAAATAACAGAAAGTAAAATGTCTCAGCAACTTAGTAAGTGGAATAGTTTATTTAGACTCTTAAAAATTTTACTTTGTCGGGTATTTGCTTATAGGTTACAATCCCATGTTTAATTTTCTGTGTAAAACATTCTAAAAAAAATTGTGTGGTTGACATATCATTTTATCATTCTTTGTATACATTGGTGCAATATTTTTATTTATTGCTGCTGCCACTGTGTCAATCCATCTCATCAGAGGTCTTCCTTGTTTTCTCTGGCCCTCCACTTTTCCATGCATGATATCCTTCTCCAGGGACAGGTCCCTCTTGATAACATGTCTGAAGTATGAGAGACAAAGTTTCACCAGCCTGATTTCTAAGGAGCGTTCTGGCTGTACTTCTTCTAACATAAATTTTTTATTCTTCTGGCAGTCCATGGCATTTTAAATATTCTTCTCCAACTCTAATACATAAACTCTTCTATGGCCTTCCTTATTCATTGTCCAATTTACACATGCAGATGAAGCTATTGAAAATCCCAAGGCTTGGATTAGGCACACCTTAGTCCTCAAACTGATATTTTGTTGTTCAACACTTTGAAGAGGTCTTGTATAGCAAGATGTTTAATTTCCATGAGCATTGATTGTGGATCAAAGTAAAATGAAGTCTTTGACAACTTCAATCTTTTCTCTATCATGATTGATTCACTTGTAAGGATTTTTTTTTT
>NW_006408609.1:7197926-7199513 GCF_000296735.1 Chrysochloris asiatica | reverse complement strand
CTATACATGGAGGTGCAACCCATTGTGAAGGCTGTGGTTTTTGATTCTCATCAGTAAATATTTTAAATCCTCTTCACTTTCAGAAAGCAAAGTGATATCATCTGCAGATCCCAGGTTGTTAATGAGTCTTCCTCCAACCCTAATACCACGTTCTTCTTCATATAATCTAGTTTCTCAGATTATTTGATCAGCATACAAAAAGAATGAATAAGTATGGTGACATCATACAGCCTTGGCACACAACTTTCCAGATTTTAAACGATTTCATAACCCCTTGCTCTTTCCAAGACTTCTTCTTGGTTGATGTTCTGGTTCCTCATGAGCACAACATTTTCCAGAATACTCATTCTTGGAAGTGTTATCCATAGCTTGCATGTTGAAAGTATTGTTGAAAGTATTTGCATAGTCAATTAAACACAGGTAAATATCATTCTGGTATTCTCTGTTTTTAGCCAACATCTGATGTCAGTAATGATATCCTTCATTCCACATACTCATTTGAATCTGGCTTGAACCTCTAGCAGTTCCCTGTAGATGTACTGTTTCAGATGTTTTTGAATTATATTCAGCAAATTTTTCTTGACTGTGATATTAAAGATAGTGTTCAGTGCTTTCGTCATTATAATGGGTCACTTGTCTTTGAAATGGGCACACATATGGATCTCTTTCAATCAGTTGGGCAGGTAGGTATCTTCTAAATTCCTTGTCATAGATAAGTGAGTGACTCCAGTGTTGCATTAGTTAGTTGAAAGATTTCAATTTATGTTTCATCAATTCCTGGGTCCTTGTTCTTTGACAATGCCTTTAGTGCATTTTTTACTTCTTGCTTCAGTAACATTGTCTCTTGATCAAATGCTGCCTCTTGAAATGATTGTAGATTGACTATTTCTTTTTGGTTTAGTGACTGTGTATTTCTTCCATCTTCTTTTCATTCTTTCTGCATCATACAATAATTTGCCAATAGAAACCTTCAGTATTACAACTTGAGTTTTGAAATTTTTTTTCAGTTCTTTCAACTTGAGAAATGCTGAGCATCATTTCCCCTTTTGGTTTTACAACTCTAGGTCTTTGCATATTTCATTATAATACTTGACTTTTTCTTTTTGAGCTTCCCTTTGAAGATTTCTGTTCAGCTCTTTTACTTCTTCATTTCTTCCACTTTCTTTAGCTTCTCTATGCTGGAGTGCATGTTTCAAAATTTTTCCCATTTGGGCTTTTGTTTATTTCTTGTCTTCTTAATGACCTTTCCTGTATGATATTCTTGATGTTATCCCACTACTCTTCTGGTCTTTGGTTATTAGTGTCTAATGCATCAAATCTATTCTTGAGATGGTCTCTAAATTCTGGTTGGATATTTTCAAGGTTATATATTGGCACTTTTGGACTTATTTTCATTTTACATATGAGCAATTCATGATCTGTTCCACAATCTGCCCCTGGTCTTGTTTTGGCTGAAGCTATTGATCTTTTCTACCATTCTACCAGATGTCATCAACTTGATTTTTATGTATTCCATCTGGTGAGGTCAGTGTGCTTAGTTTTCTTTTATGTTGCTTTAAAGAAAATATGTCAATGAAAAAAAAAAAA
>NW_006408609.1:7195040-7197826 GCF_000296735.1 Chrysochloris asiatica | reverse complement strand
CAAGTTGTTCATGAGTATTCTTCCAATCGTTATGCCACATTCTTCATAGAGTTCACTTCTCATATTATTTGGTAACCATACAGATTGAACAGAATAATGAAAGGATACAACCTTGACATGCACCTTCAAGGCATGCACTATCTCCTTATTTTTTCGGGATGACTGCCTCTTAGTCTATGTGCAGGTTCTTCATGAGAACAATGAAGTATGCTAGAATTCCCATTCTTTGCAATGTTATGAACAGTTTGTTATGATCCATATAATTGAATGCTTTGCATAGCCAATAAAACACAGGTAAGCATCTATTTCTCTGCTATCCATCAAAATCAACAGGTCATTCTCTATGATTTCCACTTCCTTTTTTGAATCTGGCTTGAATTTTTGGCAGTTCTTGGTCAAGTACTGCTGCAATCTATTTTTAGTTATCTGAACACAATTATGCATGAATGTGAGTCCTGGTGTGGTGCTATAGGATAAACACCAGATTGCTGACCACAAAGTCAGCAGTTCAAACTTGTCAGCTGCTCTAAAAAATCCTATAAATGGTCACTATGAGTTGGAACTGATGCTAAGGCACACAATAACAACAACAACAACATGATAATAATAGTATTGTTTGATAATTTCTGCAATTTTTTGAATCACTTTTCTTTGGAGTGTGAATAAATATTGATCTGTTCTAGTTAGTTGGCTAGGTAGCTATCTTCCAAACTCCTAGGCATAGACTACTGAGAGCTTTCAGTGTTTTATCAGTTTTTTAAAACATCTCAATTGATAATCTATCAATTCCTGAAGCTTTGTTTCACAACATGCTTTCAGTGCAGCTTGGACTTCTTTCTTACAATATCATCAGTTCTTGATCATATACATCTTCTTGAAATGGCAGAATGTTAACCAATTCTTTTTGGTATAGTTACTCTGTGCATTCCATCCATTTAATTTTTTTATGCTTCCTGCATCATTTAATATTTTCCTTATGGAATTCTTCAATACTGTAACTCTAGTCATGATTTTTTATTTTTTTTTTAGTTCTTTCAGCTTTAAAAATGCTGCATATGTCTTTCCATTTTTGCTTTCTAACTTAAGGTTTTTGCCATTTTATTATAATACTTGATTTTCTTTTTGAGCTGTCCTTTGAAATTTTCTGTTCAGCTCTTTCGTTCCTTCATTTTTTCTTACTTGGTTTAGCTATTCTATGTTCAAGAGCAAGTTTCAAAATCTCTTCTGAATCCACTTTGTTCTTTTCTTTCTTTCCTGTCTTTTAAATGATCTTTTATTTTTTTAAATTTATGATATTCTTGATGTATTCCCACAACATATCTTTAGCGTTCAATGTATCAAACCTATTCTTGAGGTGGTCTCTAAATTCAGGTGGAATATAACCAAGGTAGTACTTTGGTTCTAGTAGACTTTAGTTTTATTCAGCTTTAGTGTATACTTTTAAAGCAGAAAGAGATATCATGTATATTATATAAATTATGATCCCTTCTTGAAAATCTATGTCTAAATCCCATCTTTTTTTTAATACATCTAGTTTTCATGTAGTCATAATGGTGACTGTTTATAATTATTAATGCAAAGGCATAGTATATCAATAAAGTTGAAAATGTAACTAGCTTTTTTAAGAATGTCCTAAATTATCAAAGTGGTTTTATTGATTTCTAGATCTATAATAGAAGAGTAGAGTATAAACTCCTATAAAATTTACCAGCATTTCAGTCTAATTAAGGTATGTTTCACATGCTGTTAATTCTTCAACTTTACTGTCACTAAAGGAAGCATTTGATAATAAAACTGTTCTCTCATATTCTTTTTCCCCTTGTTACATATGCCAAGAATCCTGTGTCCATCCAGGCTAGAATATTTTCTGTCTTCTTAGACTTTGTGGAGGTGAAGAAAGGAATTTAATGTTTGTTAATTGTGGTTCCTTTGAAGTAAAGTCTTAGTGGTTAAAGGTCTGTCAAAAAACTTCTGTGATTTATGTTTATAACCAAGTCTTGAAGTTGCCAGCTGGCATTTCCTTAGATTGGAATTCTATTTAGACCAGGAGTTAATATGTATAAGAATTGAATATGTTCCAGAAACTGTATTGATATTTATTTTAATTCTCACTTTCTGCCTTCAAATTAGTGTTATTTTTCCTACTCTTTTTTTTTTTTTTTTTTTTGATGTTTATTTGTGTTTTATTAACTATACAAAGGCATTCAACTGATTCAACTGTTTGGATCATAACAAACTATGGAGGAAATTAGGCAGAATGGCAAATCTAGAAAACTTAATTGTGCTCATGCAGACCCCATTCAAAGCCCAAGAAGTAGTCATTCAAATTGCATAAGGGTTTGTGTGTGTGTGTGTGTGTGTGGTTATCCTGTTATTTATTTATTTATTTAATGTTTTATTGTGAATTGTGTGATAGTCTACATGGGCGAACATCAGCTTTCCATTCATTCCATCATTCATCATTTCATTGGCATAGTTATCATCCTATCAATGCATCCTCACCCAACCAAGGGGTGTACCCTGTAAGGCTGCACCACCACCCCCCACCACAGTCCTCAGCCCCTTTCCATCTCCTGATCCCGAGCCCCCAGCCCCACCATCTCTTGATGTTGTCTTCCCTGCCTCCATCCCAGGTCTCACTGCCTCTCTGGGTAGGGTTCCGCTCTTCTCTCTTCTCCATTGAAGGTCCCAGGGTCCTCCGCTCCTAGACTGATAAGTTAATCACTCCTCTCTTTGCTACAAAATGTCCATCTTTAGATTTCCAACCCTCACAATCAGTCCTGATA
>NW_006408609.1:7181305-7185110 GCF_000296735.1 Chrysochloris asiatica | reverse complement strand
GCTTGTTCTTCTACCTTGGCAGTATTGAGAGATCTGTCTTCCAGCTCACTAGTTCTGGCTTCCATTTCTTCTAGTCTGCTCCTTTCTCCTTTAATGCTATTGTCTATTTCTGATATCTTATTATTGATCACCTGGGCATCTTTTTACAGGTTTTGAATTGTTTCCAATGCTGTGTCTATTCTATTTGATTGTTCCTGGAGATTTTTTTTTTTTTTTACTTCTTCATTATTTTCCTTGATCCCTTTTACATAAATCTTTTGTTGTTGTTGTTAAGTGCCGTTGAGTCGGTTCCGACCCATAGCGACCCTGTCTTTACGGGGAGACATATACAAAGTTCTGCAAGAAAAAAACTGTCAACCAAGAATTGTCTATCCAGCAAAACTATTAATCAAATATGATGGTTTGATCAAAACATTGGATTTGTTTCCATATCATTCTTCTGAATTCCTTCTCAGGCATATCCAAAACTCACTCCTCCTCCTCTATGACGGCTTTGTCTGTCTCCAGTTCATTTGCTCCAGGTCCTTTCTTCTGTTTTTGGACATGTTTTGATAAAGTTGATTGTTTCTTATGGGTCATGGTTATTGTTTTTTTATTATTATTATTATTATTATTAATGTGGTCAGGAGATGGTCTTCTCTTTTCATCTGTGAATCATAGTAAATGTTGTTGGGTCTCATCTAAGTGGTGGAATATTATGTTGTAGCTTGGCTATATGGCCACGATTGCTATTTCTTCTTATGGGACATAGGGAGGATAAGTTCCCACCTCCAGCAGGGATGTGTAGTCAACAAGAAATCTACGTGCGTGGGTGTGCTGTACCCAGCTGATTTTTATTGGGATCTCATACCAGGGAGGGAAGACTTGGGGCAGGAGGAAGTTATATCGCCTCTGGCCCTTCTGGGAGATGCAGCTGTCCAAGCAGGCCAGCCCTGGTCCTGCTCTCTAAACTCTGCAGTCACAGGAGTTACCTGCAGTCTCTGCAGGAAAGAGTCTCAAAATATTTGCTTTTCTTTATCATTGTTAGTGCAGTTTCTCAAAAATGTGAGCCCAGGAGAGACTATGATATTCCAAAAGCCGTGGGACTGGTATATGAACGCCCCCTTTGTGAGATCCCACTGCTAGCTAGCTCTGGTAGCGTAGCGGTTACGAATAGGGCTGCGAATCACAAGGTCAGCAATTCGAAACTACCAGCTGTTCCGCAGGAGAAAGATGAGGCTTTCTAGTCCCATAAAGATTTGACACCCTCGGAAACCCAGTACAGGGTCACTGTGAGTCGGAACCGACTGTAAGGCACATAACAACAACAACAACTGCTAGCTAGGAGTTGGGGCAGGGGGCTTAGCTGCAGAGACAGTTGGGGGATGATGGGTGATGTCAAGAAGCTGCCGCAGCCTTTCTTACACCCTCCAGAATTCCTTACACTCTCTGTGCATGGGTGAGCTGCACCTGGCTGATTTTTATTGGGGTCTCAAGCCAGGGTGGGGAGATTTAGGGCGGGAGGAAGTTATATCACCTCTGGCCCTTTTGGGAGATGCAGCTGTCCGAGCTGGCCGGCTCTGGTCCCACTTTGTAAACTCTGCAGTCGCAGGAGTGACCCACAGTCTCTGCAAGAAAGAGTCCCCAAATACTCACTTTTCTTTATCCTTGTTAGCACGGTTTCTCAAAAATGTGAGCCCAAGAGAGATTATGATAGTCCAAAAGCCATGGGACTGGTATATGAATGCCCCCTTTGTGAGATCCCACTGCTAGCTAGGAGTGGGGGCAGGAGGTTTAGCTTCAGCGACAGACGGGGGATGATGGGTGACATTAAGAAGCCGCAGCAGCCTTTCTTACACTCTCCAGAGTTCCTCACACTCTTCGTGCATGGTTGAGCTTCACCTGGCAGATTTTTACTGGGATCTCAAGCCAGGGTGGGGAGACTTGGGGCAGGAGGAAGTTGTATGGCCTCTGGCCCTTCTGGGAGACACCACTTTCTATATGGGCCAGCCCTGGCCCCACCTTCCAAATTCTGCTGTCCCAGGAGCTACCTACGGTCCCCGCAGGAAAGCATCCCAAAATATGCACTTTATCCTTGATAGCGCGGTTTCTCAAAAATGTGAGCCCAGGAGAGATTATGATAGTCCAAAAGCCATGGGACTGGTCTATAAATGTTTCCTTTGCGAGATCTCACTTGTTTTTCCCACTGGAGCAAGTCCCTACCTTTTCTGGCTGTCCTGTCGTACCGGAAGTCTATTTTTCCTACTCTTAAAATGTGTGATTAGAGAGTTTGAAAAGTTTACTGAATTACATAAATTTTCTGGATTAAAAGAGGAAGAAATACATTTGAATTTAGATTTGTCTGACTCCACAATTCATGCAAGTGTTTTCTTATATTTTTGCTTACCAAAGAATACTGAAGCTGGATGTAGGTACAACCTAGGAAGCAAAAGTTTCCAAAAGAAACTAAAGTATCTTAAACTTTGAAGATAAACTATAGAGTAAAGCCTCAACTCAAGACTAAATTTATTAGTGGTGTTATCAGTAGACAGAATATGTGTCAGAGTTACATAGTTTCTCTGAATATATAACCAAAAATGTCCTCATGATTTTTAAACTGTATACATACCTACGTATTATGACAGTTATATGAAACAAGAGTATCAGATCTTAGAAATAGAATTATTCTAAGAAAATCAAGATTTTTAATAATAAGGATTTTATGTAAATTGTAAGAAAATTATGTTAAACAGATAACTCAATTTTCTGTTTAACAACAATTAAATTCTTCAAGTTTTAAAAATATGATATCTGAAAGAATTATGATAGTTATTCTAAATTTGTGCTCAATATGTATATGGCTATATTTCCTCTTAGGAATAAAAAGGGCAGAGCTTCTGTCAGAATATTTTTCTATTCATTTAAAACCAATTTCCTGTTATAAAGAGATCTGTATTTAGAATGAGATGAAACAGCACTTTTTTCATTATAAAATTTGAAGCTAAAATGGAAATAATTTTGAAGACATTATTCCTTTTAAAAGTAGTCTTTATTAGATTAATTGTCTTGAGTATCCATAATAATTTAGAGCAGTAACTCTAAACAAGGATTTGTGGGGCAGGGAATTTGTTATTGGGGTCTGAACAATTTGGAAGTGGAAAGTGAGAATAGTTGCACAACTTGAAATACGTACTCAATATCATTGAACTGTACTTGTGGAAATTGCTGAAATGGTTTATATTTTCAACAGAAACAAATTAAAATTATTTTAAAATAAAATAAAACATTGTAAATCTATAAAAACTCTGTAGACTTAAAGGAAGCTGAAAGATAACATTGGACTTCTGGTGTGGCACTGTGCAGCAACAACAAATGATACACCTATCAAGCACAATTAAAGAGCAAAGATGTCAGCTTGAAGATTAAAGTACACCTGACCCAATCCATGGTATTTTCAATAATCTCATCTCAATGGAAAGAAAACAAAAATTCTCACGACTGTACCAATAAACATCATTCTGATCAACGGAGAAAAAGATTGAAGTTGTCAAGGACTTCCTTCATGTTGGATCAACAATCAACACTTATGGAAGCAGCAGTCAAGAAATCAAATGATGTATTTCATTAGACAAATCTTCTGCACAAGACCTTTTTAAAGAGTTGAAGAGCAAAGATGTCATCTTGAGGACTAAGTTGCACCTGACCCAAGCCATGGTATTTTCAAAAACCTCATATGCATGCAAAAGCTGGACAGTGAGTGAATAAGGAAGATTGTAGAAGAATTGATGTTTTTGAGTTATGGTGTTGGAGGAGAATATTGCAAGTG
>NW_006408609.1:7162573-7176540 GCF_000296735.1 Chrysochloris asiatica | reverse complement strand
AAAAAAATAGGCAAAGGACATGAACAAATACTAAGAAGGACATTCAGGAGACTAACCAATGCAAGAATGATGCTCACAACCACTAAGTATTGCTGTTGTTAGGCCCTGTCATATTCTGACTTATAGTGACCATAGATACAGGAGAATGAGACACTGCATAGCCTTGCATATTCCTAATAATCATTACTATGTTTCAGAACATTGTTGCAGCCATTGTGATAATCCATTTGCATTAATACTATCTTTTTAAAAAAGATCAGCTTGAGACTGTTCCCTACAGGTTGGAGGTTAAGGCTATTTCAACTGTTTGACTTTTCCAATATGCTATACCACTCCATAGTCCTTGATAGCAATCACACTCCTCCCTTCCTTAAGTTCCAGGGTTCTACAACATTCTGCAATGTCTTACAAAACTCACAACGGTCAAAGGAAATGGTTCACACAGTTGTGGATGTTGTCAAGTTACAAATCCATGGTTCAGAGATCAATCTGTTGGAATCTTCTGACCCATGAAGCCTCAGGAGTTGAGCAACCCAAATTAACAGGTCAGAGAACAAACTATTGATGCACAAACCTGTGGGAGCCAGTGAATCAGATCAGGTGATGGGTTGAAACTCCCATGAACTGGACATCAGACATAAAGAGTCAGATGCAAGATCATTGGTAAGAGAGCAAACTTTTCCAAAGCAGTCATACAAACTGAAGTCAGACCATGCCCTCAAGGGAAACTAATAGTGGTGCTATGAATCATGCCCTCTAGTATGGTGTTATTGGTCTTATATAATCTATTTGCCCATTGTGTGAAGGCCTTTTACCGATAGCTATCTGTAGCCTCTGTCTTTCTTGTGGACAGACATAGCAGTTCTTATTGGTATTTTATGTCTCAGAGGATGCAGAAAGATGTGTCTAGATTTAGCCCATCTCTGCATTGTTGCAATGCCCCCATATCAACTCAGTTCATGGAACCAACTAGCCACCTCAGGGGAGTGCTATTTGCTGATTCCAAACACCTTCTGATACAGAACGAAGATTCTCTTAATGGTCACAGACATGTTCTATTCTGATACACCCTTTAAATTTCCCAAGTGCTTTCCATAGGTCTTTGCCCTGATGGATATATCTTTAATAGTCCAGTTTTCATTGCCCATTTGCTAGACCATATAACCAGGCCGTTGACCACTGCCCATGAATCAGTAAAAATCCAAACATGAACTCTCACCATTCTGCAATTCTTTCATCACAACTGATAAGACAGCATGCAGTTCAACTCATTTAGCTAACCTGTTCTAACCTGTTCTTACCAATTTTAGTCAGGGTCTTTCCATCTGGTTGTCTTAATATAGCAGCTTTCTACATCAAGTGTTATTTACAGACCCCGGAACTGTAATCTTTGAACCAAGCAATTGTTTGCTGGTTAGCAGAAAGTTGTATATAGAGCATTGCCATCTGGCTATGGGCTCTGTCAGGGTAGGAACTATGGGAAAAGAGGATACTTGCTAATGGATATTGTGGGTACCTTCCAGCAATCCCCCCATAGTTTAGTCCTGTATGAATCCATTTTATTATGGATTCAAATCAAAGCCAGATAGCAGGTGAATAACTGCCTTTCAAATGCCATGTATCATGTTGTAGCATGTGGAAAATTTCTAATCCAGAATCCCAATGGTTGTTATAGGACAGCGTTCTCAAGTTTTTGCCATAAACTTCAGTCTGCATAAGCAAGCACATGTACCAGACACCTCCAAAATCATGTCTGGATGTAAATCATAAGGACCTAAAGACAAGGAGTGTGAGAACCATGTTCTGTAACTCCAATATAACCTGCTGTTGTTCAGGTCCCATTCTAATAGTTTTCTTCTGAGTGGTTTTTTGGATAGGAGTCAGCAATGTTCCCAGATGTGGCATATGCATACTCCCAAATCCAAATAGACCAACCAAGAATTGCGCTTCCTGCTTGGTTTAGGGGGGAGGTACTGACAGCAAATTATTTTTTATTGCCTATACAATGTCATGGATGGCTTCAGTCCAATTTATTCCCAAGAATAAGTTGGACTGGGCCCTGGATTTTTGCTGGACTTATTAACCAGGCTGTAGCTTTAACATACATTCAATCAAAGCAGTAATCTTCCTTTGCACACCTGGTATCCAATACTGTTTCAAATTTACAATCTGAGTGGGTTCGGGCAATTCTAATGCTTCCCATTTAGCAAGTCCAATCTCTACTGACCTAAGGGCAGACTTATACAACTTCCATTTTATAATATTAGGTAAAGAAAATGTTCCCCAATTAGATATAATATCCATTCCAATAGTACATTCCTGTAAGGGAGATGCAACTATTTCTTACAAGATCTGTTTAAATTTTATAACTCTAATTATTATCTAAACTTTCACTTTAGTCCTATCAAGTCCTCATAGCCTCTGGGTGTAAATGTAGGCTCCTTTAATCTGATTAGTGGTTACTATTAGTGCTGCTAGCCTCCAGGTCAACAGTTCGAAACTGCCAACTATTCCAAGGTAGAAAGATGAGGCTTTCTGCTCCTGTAAAGATGTACAGCCTTGGAAACCCTGTACAGGGTCGCTATGAGTTGGAACAGACTCCACGGCACATAATAACAACAACAACAATAGTTTATTGGCTGGTTTTAATATTACATTACTCCTCTGTGCAGAAGCACCAAGAAAGTCTTTTCCCCTCCCTGGGTCATTTTACCCACACATGTGCATATGACCCTGTGTCCCCTGCTGGGGGTTGGACCAAAAGACCCTGACCCCCTTGTCAATCCTTATCTTGATCAGCTAAATATGTCCCAGCTAGGATGAATGGAATTGGACTTGTTTAGGCCTCTTTAATATTGGGGGACGAGCAGATGTTTTCCTTGGTTCACCCAACCTCCTATAGTGCTGTATTAATGCCTTTGTATCAACTCCATCAGTGACTGCTATATTCATCCCATTCCTCGTCCCAACTAAAAACCTCTCTACTACTGATAAGTTCCATCCTGATTGCCTATTCCCATTCTCCTATTAACTACCCTATGTTTCTTACATGTAAAAACCCATGCAGGGAATTTGTGCCAACAAATTTGACATGGCTTCTTGAATTGTTGCTTTGTTTCACAGTAGTAAATTTACCTGAGATGCTCATGTCGAAGGTGCTTTCTAGATTACCATATCTGCCATGACCTACATAAGGGACATGCTCATTGGATGAATATCTTGGTCACGATAAATCCATCCCAACATGACTTCCTCAAGCAGCAAAGTAGCTTCTTCTTCTGGAATGCTTCATGGGATAGTTCTAGAGAAGAAGGTGCAGTTTCACTTCTCAGGTTGAACAGATCTTATTGTATATTTTTTTTATTCCACCAGGCTGGTTGTCTCCTCTGGTTTAACCTTCAATGTGAATGGGTCTAGAATTACCATTTGTGACTGTTTCATAGTGAGTTGTGTGTCTTGTATCATATCAAACATACTCTTCTATTCTGTAGCATTCAAAACTAAAGACACTGCCCCTAAATTAGTTACTAGCACAGTCCATTTTAGTAATAGTTCCTTAGGAAGCTGACAATACCAATCTACAAATTGAAGCAATTCCTTTACAGTATATGCCCTGGTTTTGATAACTTTTGTTTTTTTTTTTTCCTTTTCCTTCTGGGGTGATCAGCAATTGTAGGGGTACTTCCTGTTGTTCTTACACATTTTTTCCTTTCCAAGTTAAGCTTATGACAAGTGGTCATAGTACTGACCTAAGTGGATCTGGGTTTGGTTCATTGTTACCACCAGCCTCTGTACTCTTTTCTTGTTAGTGCAGTTTCTACTGATAACAAAATCCAAGGGGTTGTATGTCTCTCCCTTTTCTTTTGTGTATTTTGATATACATCCAACTAGCTAATTCTTCAGGACTTAAAAGTTTATGTACTAATTGTATATCCCATGAATAGCTTTTGTCTTGAGTAAGTGATTACATCACAACTATTTAATCCATGGGTGATTTGTATCCTATCCAGAAACCAAAGATTCCTCATGCTCCCATTTATTACACTTTCTTCAAAATTACATATTATAGTGAGTCAGAGCAGTTGCATTAAGCCCAATCATTTTGCAACCAACTGCATAAATAATTTCTTTTAGACAGAAAAGCATGAGGCTGGGCCATATGAGTTGGAGATTGAAGTTATCACAACTGTTTGGCTTTTTGAACATGTTACACCACTTCATAGTCCTTGGTATCAATTACCATTCCTCCTCTCCCTCAAGTCCTAGGGTTCTGCAACACTGCAACATCTCACAAAACTCACAAATGTCTAAGGAAATTGCTTACACAATTGTGAAGGCTGGTAAAACCCAAACCTATTGTTCAGAGATCAGCCTGGAGGAATCTTCTCAGGCTCTTAAGAACCCAAATTGGTAGGTCAACAGGTTGTTGATGCTGAATGTCCCACAAACTGGAGGTCAGATGTAATGAGCCAGATTCAAGACCCAGGGCAAAAGAGGGAAATATTCCTAGTCTTATAAATTGAAGTCCACTATGGGTCGGAATCGACTCGAAGGCATTTAACAACAACAACAACAACAACATAAATTGAAGTCAGACAATGTCCCCAAGGAAATCTAAGGGTGGTGATTGGAGTCACACCCACTAATATGATGGTGGCATCCTTAATCCTTATTTTCAATGTAATATTTACTCCTTAGCCTCACCCGTTGTTGTTGTAAGTGTGATGGAGTCAGTTCTGACTCATAGTGACCCTGTATAGAGTTTCCAAAAAGCAGCATGTGGGTTTGAACTACTGAACTTGTGGTTAACAGCCCAGTGCTTATCCTACAACACCATACCAGGAAACCATTTTATAATCTTTACTCATTGGCAACTCACTTTAAAAGGAGTTCATAATCACAGGCATGGAGGCTAGGATTTATAATACATTACAGAATGGAAAAAAATGGCTAGAAGGGCTATAGCAAATATTTCACTGCTCTGTACCATCTCACTGAGTATCTCTTTCTTTTTCTATGACCATCTTTTTTTCTTCTTCTTCTTCTTTATCTTGAGGCATAATCCATACTGAAGGTTGTAGTTCTTGAATTTCATCCAAAAGTATCGCAAAATTCATCAAGCAAAGTTGTGCCATTCTCATATTACAAGTTGTTAATAATTCTTTCTCCAGCCTTGATAGAAACCATTCTTCATATATTCCAGTGTCTTAGATTATTTGCTCATGATACAGATTGAATGAGTATGGTGAAATGATCCAACCCTGTCACATGCTTTCTGGATTTTGGATTTAAAACTATTCAGTATACCATCACACCCCTTTTTTTTTTACCCCTTCTTCTTTGACTGTGTATAGGCTACTCATGAAAACAATGAAAGGCTCTGGAATTACAAATATTATCAATGTTATTCATAATTTGTTATGATCCACACAATCAAATGCCTTTTCATAGTCAATAAAACACAGGTAAATATTCTTCTGGTATTCTTTGCTTTCAGTCAAGATCCATATGACATTGGCAATGATAACCTTCATTCCACATCCTCTTCTTGACTTTCTGACAGTTACCTGTAAATGGACTGCTGCAACTGCCTTTAGATTTTACTGGCAGATGCACAGTTGGTAGTTCAAATTCACCATCTGCTCCTTGGAAACCCTATAAAAGGTTGCTATGGGCTGGAACCAACTTGATTGCAATTAACAACAGAAACAATATGTTATTAATAGTATTGTTTGTTAATTTCTGCATTATACTAAATCATCTTTCTTTGGAATAGGCATAAAATGGATTTCTTCCAGTCAGCTGCTCATGTAATTATCTTCCATATTTCTTGACATGGATGAGTGAGTGCGAGTGCTTACAACATTACATTTTTTTTTTTTAATATCTCAATTGGCATTCTGTTTTCACCAGTGATTTCAATGAAACTTGAATTTCTTTCTTCACTCATTGGTTCTTGATCATACGCACCTCCTGAAACAGCTGATATTTTGGTAGGATATATTTGACGTAGATGTTTGATTCTCATGGACTTGTTTTAATTTTTTTCAGCTTCAACTTGAACTTGCGTATCAGCAATTAATTGATAGTCAGTTCTACAATCAGCCCCTGATTATTATTCTGACAGATGCTTACATTTCTTTCTCATTCAAATCAGAGTCACTTTGATTCCTGTGTTTTCCATCCAACAGGCTTATATATATAACTATTGTTTTTGTTATAGAAAAAACCGTGTATTTCCAATGAATTGGTCTTTGTTGCTGTTGCTAAGTACAGTTGACTTGGTTTTGACTCATATAGAACCCAGGTAAGGCTTACAAGGATCACCTGGTGGGCTTGAACTGCCACGCAGGTGGTTAGCTATCCAGTACTTATCCTACAGCACCGCATCAGGACTCCCAATAGATCTTTATTCATGCAAAATCTTATCATGTGATTTCTGGCATTACTTCTATCACCAAGGCCAGGTTTTGCAACCACTCATTGTACTTTGGTTACACGGTGGCTCTATATGAAAAGCCCTGCACTGTGAACTTCAAGGTCTGCGGTTCATGTTCTTCAGCTGCTCTGCTGGAGAAAGATGAGGCTTTCTGCTCCGTGAAGATTAAAACACCTCAGAAGTCCTATATAGGGTCTCTGTGAGTCAGAACCCATTGGGTGGCACTTAACAATAACAATTATTCTACTTTGTTTCTAACTTTTGTATTTCAATCACTGGTAATTATTAATGTATCTTGATTATGTCTGTTTAGTTTCAGACTGCAGAAATTTATAAAAATCTTCAATATCTTTATCTTTGCCATTGTGGTTATTGTTTCACTTTAAATAATAGTCATATAAACTTATTTTCATTACATGTATAAGGAATATTACCTATCTCTGACATAATGGTATTTCAGGAGAGATCTTTAAATGTGCTATTTGAAGATGAATGTGATGTCATTCCTAATAAATTTATTATTGTTGGCATCATAAATCGTATGTTTGAACATTGCAGTATGACCAGTATCAGTCCATTTCAGTTCACTAATGCCAAGGATATCAATTTTTGTGTTTTCCATTTAATTTTTGATAGCTTCCATTTTTTAAAAAATGATTTCATATTCATGCATTCCAAATTTCAATTATAAAATGATTTTTGCAGTTGTTTGTTCTCATTCTGAATCATGCAACATCAGCAGATGACGGTCTTGAACGGTTTATGACATCCACATCCTTAAAGTCTACTCTACTTTGAGGAGATAGTTCTTTCTCAGTGATAAATTAAGCCCCATCCAAGCTGAGGGTCTCATCTTCTGGGTCTATATCAGACAAAGTTACTTACAGGTCAGAACACAATGTTATCCCATACAGTGCTGGAAGATGGCTCAGAATTTGATAACATTTCTTTCTGTTTGACCTAAGGTTACCATGAATCGAAGCCGACTCGATTACAACTCACATTGTCAATTTTCTGTAGTGTATCTAATAAAAAGGAAAAATATTTTTCAGCTGTTCAAGATCAACTTCTTGATTAGAAACTAAATTTTCTAGCCAATAAATCTAGAGTCCAACTTTTATTGCTAATAAGTTTTCAAATTTGTATTTCAACTTACTGTGATGAGCACATTTAGTTTGTGCTGACAGGACAGTATCTTGGAGCTTTGTTCCCAACTCAATTCTAAATCTGTAGTGTATCAAAGTCTCCTCATTATGCTTTGAATGTTATAGTAGATAAATGGTATCTTCAGAAAGATACATTCATTCTGGTACTGAAAGTGCCTACTTAAAATTCTGCATGAATAGTTTTATTGGAAAAAAATATGTAGAAAAGCCATTAATTATACAGTGTCTTAGAACAAATTCATGTAAAAATCAAAGCACGGAGTCCATTAAATATATACATTTTAAACAAAGCTACTGAAAGTCTTCTTGAGGTTAAACAATAGATTTTAGAATTTCAACTACTATGCTCCTCTGAAGATATATTTTCTTTTTTCTCTATGGTACATGCATAAGGCATACTCTGATATTTGATCCCAGTTTAAATTAGTAAACAGTGTTTTTAGTGCATTTTTTATTTCTTAAATTTATTCTAGCTGCATAGAATAAATTGGGCAATTATCTTCTTCAATATCTTTTTATTTTGATTTATAATTATTATTCTATTTTTCCTTTTAGAATTATGAAATATCTTGATCCAGAAAAGGCAAGATATTATAAATGAGTCAGAATGCACCCTGACATAGAAATCGGAAAATGTATTTTCTTATAGATTATACCTTAAATTTGGAACACCATTTTTCACAGCATCTGAAGAATTTTTTAGCTCAGATATCTCACAGCAATATATGATTTATTTTTCTTTTATTTTTATGGAGATTCAGCAGATAATGATTACATTATCCTTTTATAATTTTTAATTTGATATTCTAAACTTGTCAATTCACATAAATTGATGAAAATTTTTACATGTAAAATCCACAATACTTTTTTTTCTGGTTAAAAAGTGCAAATAGTAATGATACATAAACAGATAATTAAAACTGAAAATATACTACAAACTGAGATCTAAAAAAATCTCATAAAAGATGTCTTAAAATTCATATCTTAGAGATCTAAATTAACAAAAAGCAAACATTTATTGGAGATAAAGAATAAAAAAGCACACATATATGAAAAGTGAATTCCTCAGTGCTCTCAGATAGATCACTAGTAAGGACTCTTGGTGTGCAGTAGGATCAGCACTAGACTGTGAACCACAAGGTCAGCAGTTCAAACCCACCAGCTGCTCCTTGGAAACCCTATACAATGTCACTACAAGTTGGAACTGACTCGATAGCACTTAAATGCAACAACAACATGGTATTTATAGGTGGCTAAATTTTGATGAAAATGCCCTAAGATGATGCAAATACAGAACAGCTCCTTCTGTAAATGCTATTCTTGTGACTGAAAAAATATTAAAAGGTCAAATTTTTACCAAGAAACTTTGGAGGATTTTTTTTTGTGTATATAAATAAGAACACTATTGCTGAATGAAATCTTAAGTAGTAAGTTCATTTTACCCTCTCTTCCATACATTAAAAAAGAAAAGAAAAAAAAAAAAAAAAAGAAGAAAGCACAAGTATTCAACTCTCAAGGAACAAAAACCATATTGTTGTTGTTGTTACGTACCGTGGAGTCTGTTCCGACTCATAGCGACCCTGCATAGGGTTTCCGAGGCTGTAAATCTTTACAGGAGCAGAAAGCCTCATCTTTCTCCCGCGGAACAGCTGGTAGTTTTGAGCTGCTAACTGTGAGATTAGCAGCCCAACTTGAAACCACTATGCTACCAGAGCCCCTTCAAAACCATATTACTTTCTATCAATTCATATGCTCATGACTTGAATAAGTTAGTCTCTAGTTTCAAGTTCAAAAGGTTTTCAGGACAAAACATTAGCCTCTCATTTGACTACTATTTGTTGTTGTTGATGTTGTTGTTGAGTGCCTTGGAGTCAGTCCCTACTCATAGTGACTCTGTATAAGATTTCCATGGAGCAGCTGATGGGTTTGAACCACCAACCTTGTGGTTAGCAGTCCAGTGCTTATCTTATAGTGGCATATCAGTCTTCCTGACTACTGCTTGTTGTTGTTGTTGTTGTTAAGTGCCTTCAAGTCCATTCTGACTCATAGCGAACCTGTACAGTGTTCCCAAGGACCAGTTGGTGGGTTTGAACTGCTGACCTTGAGGTTCAAACAGATCTTGAAGTCCAGTGCATTAACCAGGACTCCTGACTGCTATTTAAGATCTATTATTTTGGCTACTTCACTCTGCCATTGAATGACTAAAAATGTATTGTCGTTGTTAAGTGGCATCAAGTTGGTTCTGAATTGGAGCAACCCTGTATAGGGTTTCTGAGGAGTGGCTGGTGGGTTTGAACTAGTGGATTTGAACTGCTGATCTATGGTCCAATGATTTCCAAAAGCTCCACACTAGGACTCCATAGCAATATGCATAGAGATTAATTAATCGTTCACTCTCTACTATGCATTGTGTTATATTTTGGGAGAACAACAGAAAAATAAGTAATCCATAGTCATTAACCTCAATTTGATTTTGTCATTGAGTCAATTCTGACATATGGTGACACTATATTGGGTTTCTGAGGAATTGCTGGTGGGTTTGAACCACTGACTTTTTGCTTAGTAGTATAGTGCTTGTCCTACAGTGCCACACCAGGGGTCATATATTAATCTTTCTAGAGTTCTCTCACCTACCCTGTCCTCTACCACTATTATACATACTCACTTTGAGTGATTTTATTCATGATCATAGCTTCAAGAACGCTTAGACTTATAAATCAGTACTTCTCTTCTCAGCATCTGTTCTCAGTTACACACTTTTGTGTGATGCCCTCCTAGGTCATTCCAGAAAGCAGGAGGCCCAATAGTATCTTGAGACTCAACATCTCCATTACTGAACTCATTACTACCTCTTCTCTGACACCATACACTCTTCTCTGATCTATTCTTGCTGCTTTTTAGATGTAAGTTGATGAGGTACTATTCCACCTATACACCAAAACCAGATACCTCAGATTCATCATAGTTTTTTATTCATCGGCACTCCTAATTGCATTCAAATAGTTACCAAACCCTATCAATTTATTTACCTCTGAAGTATTTCTCCTTAGTTTGTCCACATTTCCTATGCTCTTGGTATATCTATTTTTGCATCTCACCTGGATTATTATACACTGTTTAACTAGTTGTCCTTCATTTTCCCTTTTTGCTCTGCTACAGCCCATGTTTTTTTCTTATGTTTTGTTTTGTTTTTATACTGCTGTGTCTTATAAAACGAGCTCTGGTTGTGTAGTGGTTATGAACAGGGCTGCTAATCTCACAATCAGCAGTTTGAAACTACCATCTGTTCCGCCGGAGAAAGACGAGGCTTTCTGCTCCCGTAAGGATTTACAGCCTAGGAAACCCTGTACAGGGTCGCTATGAGTCCGAACAGATTCCACAGCACATAACAACAACAACATGGCTTACAAATCGTCAGAATAATACCAAGTCTTCTTATTTAGATATACAGATTCTCAATATTTAGAGACAGCAATTATCTTTCTTTACTTTGTATCCAAAACAAATTGTAATCTTAAAAAAAAAAAAAGTCTCCCAGGCTACTTTTCCTAAAAATCTGTTTTTATTGATCTAGGTAGGGTCTAAGAACATAGTTTTTAAAACATCTAAGGTGTCTATCATTCTGTTGTGTTGTGGTAGTTTATATGTTGCTATGATTCTAGAAAGTATGTCACCAGTGTTTGAAATGTTAGCCAAGTCACACATGATGGACAAGTTTCAGATGAATTCCTGAATAAGATAAATTAAAAAGAATGAGAAACAGGCTAGTTCCAAATATTTAGTCACTAAAAACCTTATGAATAGCAGTGGAACACTGCCAACACCAGAATATTGAATACTGAAACATGATGAAGAGCATGAGAATGGTGTCAGGTATAGTGTCAGAAGATGACCACCACACGCTGGAAGGCACTCAAAATACAACTGCCTCTGCAAAGTAGAGTTGACCATGATGTGAATGCAGTAAAGCTTTCAGGACATTCATTTGTTGACAGGGCATACTCAAAATGTGTAAAAATGATGTAAACATCCAGTAATAATCAGATAATGTAATGTACAAAGCATGG
Organism: Chrysochloris asiatica; assembly: GCF_000296735.1. Taxonomy (NCBI): domain Eukaryota; kingdom Metazoa; phylum Chordata; class Mammalia; order Afrosoricida; family Chrysochloridae; genus Chrysochloris; species Chrysochloris asiatica. Next base: position 7,164,868 of record NW_006408609.1, on the reverse strand, counting down.
GTCTAGGAAAATTGGAAGTTGTCAAAGATGAAGTGGAATATATTAACATCAATAACTTGGGTATTAGTGAGCTGACACGGACTGGTAATGGTCATTTTGAAACTGACAGTCACATGGTTTACTATGCTGGGAATGACAACTTGAAGAGGAATAGCATCATATTCATCATCAAAAAGAAAATTTCAAAATATATTTTGAAGTCTAAAACTGTCTGTGATAGGATAGTATCTATACACCTATGAGGAAGTCCAGATAATAAATAACATTACTATTCAAATTTATGCATCAACTAGTAAAGACAATGATAAAAAAAGAATGAAGAATTCTATCTATCTACTTATTCAGTCTGCAATCGATCAACCATGCAATCAAGATGTATTGATAATTACTGGTGATTGTAATGCAAAGATTAGAAACAAAGAGGAAGGATCAGTCATAGGAAAATATGGCCTTGGTGATAGAAGCTATGCTAGGATAGCACGATAGTATTTTTCCAAACTGACATCATCATTGCAAATACCTTTTTTAAACAACAAAAAAGATGACGATATACATGGACCTCACCAGATGGAATACACAGAAATAAATTGATTGTTTCTGTGGAAAGAGACGGTGGAAAAGCTGCATATAATAGCCAAAACAAGGTTAGGGGCAGACTATGGAAAAGACCATCAATTGCTCATATGCAAATTCAGGTTGAAGCTGAAGAAAATTAAAACAAGTCCACAAAAGTCAAAATATGACATTGAACATATCACATCTGAATTTAGAGATCATCTGAAGAACAGATTTGATTATTTCGACCCAAATGATCAAAGACTAGAAGAGTTGTGGGATGACATCAAGAACATCATAAAGGAAGAAAGCAAAATGTCATTAAGAAGACAAGAAAGGAGAAAAAGACTAAAATGGATGTCAGAAAATACTCTGAAACTTGCTCTCCAGCTTATAGATGCTAAAGCAAATGGAAGAACAGAAAATTTCAAAAGGCAGCTTGAGATGGCAAAGTCAAATATTATAATTGTATGTGCAAAGACCTGGAGTTAGAGAATCAAAAAGAAATGATTGAGTTTCAAACATTTCAAGAGGTAGCATATGATCCAGAGTCAATGATACTGAAAGAAAAAGTCAAATGTTCACCGAAGGCATTAGCAAAGAACAAGGATCTTGGAATTGATGGAATACAAATGGAAAAATTTCAACTAATGCAGCACTGGAGGTACTCACTCATCTGTGCCATTAAATTTGGAAAACAGTCAACTGATTAGAAGAGATCCATATTTGTGCCCATTCCCAAAAGAGGTGAAAAAGTGGAATGTGCAAATCATAGCATAATATCATTACTATCCCATTTAAGTAAAATTTCTCAAAAGATAATTAAAAAATTGCTGTAACAGTACATTGACAGAGAACTGCCAGAGGTTTTAGCCGTATTTATACAAGGACATCATTTCTGATGTCAAATGGATCCTTGCTGAATGCAGAGAATACCAAAAATACGTTTACCTGTACTTTATCATCTAAGCAAAGGCTTTTGATTGTGTGGCTTATGACAAGCTATGGACAACATTGCAGAGGATAACTTAACTGTACTCTCAAGAAACATATACATAGACTTGGTGTTAGGTGCTGTGGAGTTGGTTGCTGGTGAGCTTGAACTGCCAACCTTGTAGTTCAAACCAATTTTGCAGTCCAGCACATTTACTCACAGAAAAACACCAGGATTTAAATTTCTCGCTGTTCTCACTCACTCAGGAATAGTGATAAATTTCATTTTTGTCAGACTGACTTCTTGTTTTTGTTGTGAAGTGCCATAGAGTCGATTCCAACCCATAGTGCCCCTGTTTAGGGTTTCCAGAGAACAGCTGGTGAGCGTGAAGCACCGACCTTGTGGTTCAAATGGCTTTGTACTCTGGCGTATTAACCCACAGTGCCACACCAAGTAGGGGGCCTAAAAGTTCCTTCTCTGCTTTGTTAGGCTCCTATGGAGTCCTGGTGTGGCACTGTGGGCTAATGCATCAGACTGCAAAGTTGTTTGAACCGCAAGGTCGTTAGTTCAAGCTTACCAACTGCTCCTTGGAAACCCTATACAGGGTCACTATGGGTCAGAATCGACTCTACGGCACTTAACAACAACAACAACATGACTAAGATGCGTTATTCAAACAGAACAAGGGAACACTTAATTGTTTAAAATTAGGAAAAAACATGTGCCAGGGTTATTTATTCAATCTGTATACTGAGCAAAAAACCTGAGAAACTAGATTAGATGAAGAAAATCATGACATAAAGATT
>NW_006408609.1:7160985-7161997 GCF_000296735.1 Chrysochloris asiatica | reverse complement strand
CTCACTGAGATAGATAGGTAAAGTGGTAGCAGGAATTGACTCAAATGTAGCAACGATTTTGAGGTTGGCACAGGACTGTGCAGTGTTTCATTCTGTTGTGCTTAAATCGCTATGAATCAGAACTGACTCCATGGCACCTATCAACAACAAGGTGTCTTGCTGTGGCATTGTAGGATAAGCACTGAACTGCTTTCATATTAATTTATCTAATTGAGAGTGTGGGATCCTGAGAAAAGATTTTGTAGGATAAATATTGTCTGTTTTTCAAACTCACCACCAGCTCCTCCTCAGAAATCATATACAAGGTCACTATGAGTTGGAACCAACTCCAGGACTCTTAACAGCAGTAGCAACAAAGGATCCAAATATGTAGCAGAGCTGAACTCCTCTAATTTGGACCTTCATTAATTTTCTGAGTGTTCTCCCCCACTCAGGAATAGTGATCCATTTCCTTTTTGTTATACTGACTTACTAGGGTCATAAAAGTTCATCCTTTGCTTTATTAGGATCCTGTGATTTTGCATCCCTTTTTACCTCTGTCCCACTTAGGCCATGCAAACCTATCTCAGTCTTCCTCTATCTATCTTGTTCTTCCACATCCTCCCCCTTCTTGTATTGCCCTCCCCAACACCCAAAGTAACCCCCCCACCCAAACCACACTGTTGTGGTTATCTTATATTCCATTAACTCTTCCCTCCAATTAAGACAGTCTATTTTATCCTGTAATCTACCTGTGCTGGGTACAGCATACGCAGACCCTAGGTTGATCAGTGGCCCTGTGACAAGGACAAAAATCCAACCCCGGGCCCTTCTCAGGATTAGGAGCCATGGACCCTGAGGGCCAAGGAAGTGACCTCCTGGCATCCCGGGTTCATTGGTTTTTGCGAACTCACTGGTTAGCTACCTCTGTATAATTTTCTTTGGTCCTAATATTGTTCATTCTATGCTTCTAACTCCAGTAATTATAGCTTCAGAGAAAATGGTTTCTTTTACAATGCCTCTCTTAATGCCT
>NW_006408609.1:7159434-7160005 GCF_000296735.1 Chrysochloris asiatica | reverse complement strand
TGACATAGGACCTCAACCTTCCTGGTCTTCTTACCAGCTGGATCTCTGTTCCTCTGTGTTTACCTTCTTTTACATTGTAATTGTTTTGATTATAGACTGACCTCTCAGATCCTCTGTTCTTATAATTTTATTCTGTTCTTGACTCTTCCATTTGTCAGTTGAGTTCAGGGTGGTGCTGCCACATATATCATTCTCTGGTTATTGTCTGTCCTTGTTGGTTCTCACTCCACAGGACTTCTTTTAGGATGATTTTCTTATCAGAGTTGGATTTGGCAAAATCCCGTAGCTTCTGTTTATCCTGGAATGTTTTGATTACACCATTGTATTTGAACAGCTTTGCTGGGTAGAGGATTCTTGGTTGAAAGTTTTATTTTTTTTTCTTTCAGGGTTTTATATATGTCTCCCTGTTGCCTTCTTGTCTGCATTGTTTCTGTTTAGAAATCTGAGCTAAATCTGAGTTGCTTGCTTTTGTATGTTATATTTCTCTTTTCCCTAGCTGCTCTCAGGATTCTGTCTTTATCTTTGATTTTGGAGAGCTTGATTATTATATGTCTTGGTGATTGTCTTTTAG
>NW_006408609.1:7149679-7158712 GCF_000296735.1 Chrysochloris asiatica | reverse complement strand
GATCAGGAGATGGGCTTCTCTTTTCACTCTTCTTCCTGAGAAATTTCAAGATGCCACTGCTGGTTGTTGTGACATAACTCAGGATTTAATTTTTAGCCTATTTCCTTTTTAGTCTTCCTGTCCCTCTCCACAATCCCCATTCAGGCCTTTTTTCGTAGTGATAAATAGTTCAGGGCCAGCTGTGGCATTTGGCACTGCTGTTTGGTTTTAAGTGGAAACTGTCACTTTAAATTTCAAGGGGATCTGTGTACATGTGTAGTAGAAACCTCCAAGCGTGGAGGTGGGGTGTCCACTCACTCAGGCATGCCCTTAATCACTAGAATGGAGGTGCACAGACAGCAAGAGACCAATAAACAGACATGAAAAAAATGATGTGCACACTTTTATCTCCATGGTTTTGTCTGGTGTCGGTGGTTGCTCTGATCTTTCCCCCGTTTGGATTCTCCCAAGATGGCCGCTCCAAGGGCAGCTGAACTTCTTGAATTAGAAAGCAATGGATTTCTTGTTTCTGCTACAAATTACTCTAGTTGTAAGCCTTCCAACCTTCTAAATATCCCTTTATATGTTGTTCACTGTTCTGGCACCATCCCCTGAGCCTGCTTGGTCCAGTATTCCGTATTGTTGCTGACAGAGCTTCTCACTGCATTTATACCGGATCCGCTATCTTGTTTGTTCTCAACAATAGCTTTTTAAAGAGGTTCTCTTACAATACGCATTCCATATACCCTTTGTGTTAAACTAACTCCAGCTACCCTTCTATCTTCACCTCAGTTTATTTTTATATTAAAATTTATTCTATGATCTATAATGAATTTATTCAAATCTTAGATAATTATTCAAATAATAAAACCAAAAACCATGGGATGAAAGTTGGAAGTCCTTAAAAGCTCTTCAGTAGAAAATACGGGCCACATCTGGGATATGTGAGAAAAGATTTCTAATTGAATCTCATCCAACGAAAAGGACAAAACACTTTTTTGTAGTAGTTGATATTATTTAAAACTCTTTATGAAATATTTTCATATTTCAAGATCAGATTTTTTTTACTAAAATTTGAAGTTTTCTAGAAAAATGCAGATTTCTAATCATTCGATTGGGCAACCCTTGCATATACATGGACAGATTTCTCATCTTTAAGCTAACCATGCAATATTGTAACATTTTCCTCATTTGTTATGAGTTTAATCCTGAAAAGGCAAGAATATGTTGAAGTTGGGCTTTTTGCGGTAAAAATAAAAGTCACTGCAACATGTTTGGCGAGTGAGAATCACAAATGAAATCTATGTTCTCAAAATCTACTTATGAACCACAGAGATTTGAGATCTGGAAATGATAGCATAAGCATATCCAGGAAGTCAATTTGAGTCTTCTTTTAATGCTTTTTGCTTGTTCCCAACCAAAGGACTCTTTTCTTTAGCAGGTATCTATTTTGAAATTAAGTCATTCTTGGATAAATTCCTTCGAGTTTCTGATAATAATGTTGGTATTTACCTAGTCTTCACCTAGATTTATGCAGTATTCTACTTTATCATACTAAAATTAACACCTGGAATTACAAACAAATTTTATTTGCACTGCCAAATATAAATAATTGTGTGTGTCTGTTTTTCTCCCTATACTTGCTGTTTTGAGTAACATACCTTGTAATTTGTCTTCTTTTAGTTTCCACGCTACATTGTAATGCAAACTGCTTGTCACTGGATCATGCATAATCAATCAAATAGATTAGAAATCTATTTGAAGTTATTTTCTATCACTAAGCTTCCTAAGGAGCTCTGGTAGCGTAGTGGTTACAAGTTGGGCTGATAACTTCAGCGTCAGCAATTCAAAACTATGAGCTGTTCTGTTGGAGAAAGATGAAACTTTCTACTCCTATAACAATTTATAGCCTTGGAAACTCTATGCAGGGTTTGTATGAGTCAAAACCAAGTTCATGGTACATAACCCCTCCCACCACCAAGCTGCCTATGGAGAGCTGGTCTTACAGGTCAGATTGAACTGTAAGGTTGGAAGTTCAAACTCACCAGCTGCTCCTTGAAAATCATATACGGGGTGACTATGAGTCTAACTGACTCAAAGACACTTTACAACAAAGCTGTCTTTGGGGAAGTGTGTAATTGTTTACATCCAGTATGCAGCTAAACACATATGAATAGTTAAGTGACTGTAATTCCATTCAGGTAGTTCTTTTGCCTCACACTGCCATTTCTTTATACTTTTGTATGTAGGTGACTTCATATGTTTATAGGCATTTATTGTTAAATAAAAATAAATGTTCACTGAAGAATGAAAGGTAGTTTGTATGCAACTATTTTAAACGGTTGTTAACCTCAGGAATCTACTATTTTGGGTACAATGTGTTAAAAACTCCTGTTTTTTTTTTTTTTTTTTTTCAAGTGGTTTGAGGTGCTGAATCTATGTTTCTCTTAGGAATCAGTTAAAATAGGTTTTTTTCATTCTTTTGGATCTTAAGATTTTGAAGTTGTATCCAATGAGCTGAAGCACTCCATTATAAAAATAAATCTTTATATAGCTGACAGCTTGTGGGTCTGTGAAGAATCTGTTCAGTTAGTGTCATGTCTTGGATCCCAGAGTACCAAAATTAATTTACAAAGAATTACAAATGTCTTACAAATTGTATCTAACCAATCAGGAAAAGCAATGAAAATTAGATTTCCTTAAAATAAAAGATAATTTTAAAATATGGTTTCTGTATAATACATACAAAAGAAAGAGCCTAGATGATAGCATTTAATTGATGCTCAGTTAAACTATTTGAAGCTGATAACCCATAATTATGCCTACATCTTAAATCTGATACAATCAAATCCTACCTTAACTATAATCCTGTATAGTTTCATTCAAAGAAAGAAGAAAAAATACTGTTACTTGGAGGGGAGACGGTATCAACCAGATATTATAGATTTCCACAAATGGGGTCATATAAAATAGACTGGATTTCTAGAATATGTAGGAATGGCTAAAATTTCCATTGTGAATGGCAATCCTTATGGAAGGTGTAGAAAAGGATCAGGGAAGTTAGATACATTATTAAGTTAAATAGTGAGCTGTTGTTAAGTGCTATTGAGTCAGTTTGGACTCATAGCAAGCCTGCGCAGGGTTTCCTGGGATTAGGTGGTGACATTGTTGTTCAAACTGACCTTACGGTTCAGTGCTTATCCAATAGCACCAATATTGAGTATTGTTGTTATTGTTAAGTGTCATTGAGTTGGTTCCGACCCATAGTGACTCTCTATAAGGTTTCCAAGGAATGACTAGTGAGTTTGAGCCACCGATCTTCTGGTTCAAATGACTTTGCAGTCTGGCACATTAACCCACAGCTCCACACCAGGACCAATATTGAGTAGAGTACCATAAATAGAATATAAATCTTATTAAGATTATGGGTATACAGATAATCAATATAGGATAGAAAATAGGAAGTAAGAAGTAAAGGAGAGAGCAATCAAAGAAAATTCTGCTTTGAGTTCCCAAAACATAAGAAAAAATAAGATTAGTGAGCTAAATGGGCTGCTATTGGCTACTTTCAATCCAACAATCATATGGTCCACTATTCTGGAAATTAAATTTAAGAGAAATAATGTATTTCTCATAGAAAGAATATTTCAGAATCTCCTGATACATACAGCTCTATATAACATATAAACAACCATATACCTAACCTACAAAGTAGAACAGTTAAACAGTTAACATAAATATTATTTAAATTTACATATCAACCATTGATGCCAAAGATGAATTAATTAAAAATATTAATGAATTGCTGTCATTTGAAATAAATGGAGCATACAATTAAGATTCTTATATAATTACTGGTTAATTCGAATGCAAATATTAGAGACAAAGGAGAAAAATCAGTTGTTGAAAAGTATGGCCTTGGTAATAGACATCATTGTAAATATTCTTCTTTTCTTTTTTTAAACAAATTAATGAATATACTTATGAACCTCACAAGATGAATTACAATGGAAATAGATGATGTACCATATCATCAGTTGAGGCAAATCCAGGGCCAACTGTGGAACAGACTATCAATTGCTGATGTGTAAGTTCAAGTTGAAGAGTCAAAGTATAACCTTGAATACATCCCATCTGAATCTAGAGATTATTTAAAATCTATTCAGATTTGATGCTCTGAACACTAATGATAAAAAAACAGAAGAGTCGTGGAAAGGCATCAAGGACATAATACATGAAGAAAGTTAAAGATCCTTAAAAATACAGAAAAGTACCTAAATTGATGTAAAAAAAAAACAAAACAAAAACAAAAACACAAAACCCTGAAACTTGCTCTTGAGTGTAAAGTAGTTAAAACAAATGGAAGGAAGGATAAAAGAGCTGAACAGAAGAGTTTGAAAGGTGTCTCAAGAAAACCACATAAAATATTATGATAGCATATTCAAAGACCTGGAGTTAAAAAATGAAAAGCTAAAAAACACAGTAAATGTTTCCCAAGTCAAAAGAAGTAAAGATAACACTGGGGCCTTGAATTGCAATATTATAGGATTCTATGCTAAAAAATTGAATGTCACAGGAATCATTAAACAATTGGATGATGTTCAATCATTCTGGGAAGTTCAATCATATGATTGAAGTTCAATCATTATCATTAAGAATCAGTGCTACTAAAAGAAAAAAAAAATCTACATAATCAACCAAATCGAAGATATTCATATTGTTGCCCATTCAAAAGGAAGATGATCAAATGGGATGTGAAAATTACAAAACAATATCATTAATATCATATGATAGAAAACTTCTGCTGAAAAAAATTTTAGAGACTGTTGCAGTCATGCAATGATGGGGAACTCCCAGAAGATCAAGTTGAATTCAGATGAGAACGTAGAATGAGGGATGTCATTGCTGGTGTCAGATGGATGATGGCTGGCAGCAGAGAATATCAGAAAGATGTTTATCTGTGTTTTATTGATTGCTCAAAAGCATTTGATTGTGTGGATCATGACAAATTATTAACAACATTGCAAAGAAGGGGCATTTCAATACATTTAATTGTGATTATACAAAACCTGTACTTGGATTAAGAGGTAGTCATACTAAAGGAGCACGGGGATAATGCATGGCTTAAAACTGGAAAAAGGTGTGCTGCAGAGTTGATCCTTAAACCTTACCTTATTCAATGTGTATGTTGAAAGGATAATTTTAGAAGTTGAGCTCTATAACGAAGAAAGCAGCATCAAGATAGGAGGAATACCTAATAACAACCAATATGCAAATGGGGCAACAAAGCAAGGAAAATGAAGACAAGTTTCAACATTTACTGATGAAGGTAAAACACTACATTTTCAGTATAGGTTATACCTGAATGTGAAGAAAATGAAAATCCTTGCAATGGGTCTAATAAAGTACATCATGTAAATTGAAAAAAAAAAAAAAATTGAAGTTATCAATGATTTCATTCTACTTAGATCAAAAATCAAAGTCCATGGAAGCAGCAGTTAAGGAATGAAAAAAAAAAAATCCATTTCATTGGACATATCTGCTATAAAATATCCCTTTAAAGTTCAAAGACTAAAGTAACTGATCCAAGCCATGGTCTTTTCAATTTCTTCATATGCACATGAAAAATTGAACTTTGAAAAAAAAAAAAAAAACAGACAAGAAAAATTAATGCATTTGAAGTGTATTATTGGTGAAGACCATCACTTATCTGTCAGTATAACTTGTGTGTTGTTGTGATACTAGAAGGTATGTGACCACTATTTTAAATACCAGCAGCATAATGCATGGCAGATAGGTTTCAGCTAAGTTACCAGACTAAGACAGACTAGAATGAAACTTCTGAATGTTTAGCTACTGGAAACCTTATCAATAGGAGTTGAAAAAATGTCAACTATAGTACCATAAAATGAAAAATCATGAAGAGCACTAGAATATTGTCAAATATAGTGCCAGAATATGAGTCCTTGAGGTTGGGAGACACTTAAAATATGATTAAGGTAAGCAGCCTCCTCAAAGTGGAGTTGACTATGATGATGCAAATGGAATGAAACTTTTGAGATCTTCATTTGCTGATGGGACAAAACTCAAATGAGGAGAAACAGCTGCAAACGTTCATTAATAATTGGAATGTGGAATGTATGAAATATAAGTCTAGGAAAATTAGAAGTAGTCAAAAATGAAATGGAACCCAAAAAAGTCGATTTCCTAGGCATTAATGAGCTCTGGTAGTGTAGTGGTCACAAGCCAGGCTGCTAACCTAAGTTAGCAGTTTGAAACTACCAGCTGTTCCATGGGAGAAAGATGAGACTTTCTGCTCCCTGTAGATCCAGTCTCGGAAATCCTATTCAGAATTGCTATGAATTGGAACAGACTCCATGGCACACCATCACTACCCCAATGAGCATAATGGAGTCCTGGTGTGACACTGTAGGATAAGCACTGGACAGTAAATTCAGTTTGAACCACAGGGTCGGTGGTTCAAACCCACCAGCCAGTTTTCAGAAATACTATGCAGGGTCACTATGAGTCAGAATTGACTCTATGGCACTTAACAACAACAAAATGAGCTGAAATAGACTGGTATTTGTCTTTTTGAATCTGACAATCCTATGTTTATTAAGCTGAAAGTGACAAAGTGAAGAGGAATAGTGTCACATAAATCATCAAAAAGAGCATTTCAAGAGTTGTCTTGAAGTATAATGCTATCTGTGATAGGACAATATCCATACAGCTATAAGGAAGACCAGTTAATACAACTATTATTCAAATTTTGTTGTTGTTGTAGGTGCCATTGTGTTGGTACCTACTCATAGCGACCCTATGCACAACAGAACAAACCACTACCCGGTCCTGGGTAAACCTCACAATTGTTGCCATGCTTGAGCCCATTGATGTTGTCATTTTGCCAGTCCAAATCACTGGGGGTCTTCCTGTTTTTCTTTGACCCTCCATCTTACCAAACACGATATCTTTCTCCAGCAACGAGTCCCTCCTGACAATATGTCTGAAATAAGAGAGGCAAACTTAGGCCATCCTGGCCTCCAGGGAGCACTCTGACTGCACAAGTATTGATAGTGAAGTTTAGCAAAATGAAGTCTTTGACAACTTCAATTTTTCTGTTTATCATGTTGTTATTTATTGGTCCATTGGTGAGGCTTTTCGTTTCTTTACATTGAAGTGCAATCTGTACTGAAGGTTGTGGTCTTTATTCTTCATCAATAAGCATTGCAAGTTCTCTTCACTTTCAGGAAGCAAGTTTGTATTAACTGCATCTCACAGGTTGTTAATGAGTCTACCTCCAATCATGATACCACATTCTTTTTCACATAATCTAGCTTCTTGAATTATTTTCTCAGCACACAAACTGAATATATATAGTGAAAGGATACAACCCTGGCACACACCTCTCCTGATTTTAAACCGTTCACTGTCCCCTTATTCTGTTAGACTGAATTGCTTTTGATCTATATACACAAGTTGCTCATGAGCATAATTAAGTTTTCCAGAATACTCATGCTCTGCAATGTGTTCTATAGCTTGTCATGATCCGCACAGTCAAAAGTCTTTTCATAGTCAATAAAGCACAGGTAAACATCTTTCTGGTAGTCTCTGCTTTCAGCCATGTTCCATCTGATGTCAGCAATGATATCTCTTACTCTATATTCTCATCTGAATCCTGCTTGAACCTCTGGCAGTTACCTGTCAATGTAATGTTGCAGCTGTTTTTTAATTAACTTGAGTAGAATTTTTCTTGAATGTGACATTAATATTGTCTGATAATTTCCACATTCTGTTAGAAGAAAGGAGAAAATAAAAGAGCTGAAGATAAAATGTCAAAGGGAAGTTTGAAAAGACAAATTAAAGTACAATGAAATGTGCAAAGACCTGGAATTAAAGGGAAAAACATGCTCGATATTTCTCGAGCTGAAAGAACAAAATAAAATATTCAAGTCTAAAATATTAAAAGATTGAGAAATCATCAAAAGAAATGGAATGTATACACAGTGTCACTTTACTAAAAAGAAATGGACTTTATTCAGTCATTTCAAGATGTAGCATGTTATCATGTTAGTGAAGGACAAAGTCCAAGCTACACTGAAGGTATTGGCAAGGAACAATGCCCAGGAATTGATGGAATACACATTAAAATCTTTTAGCATATAGATGCGGTTGTGGAGGCACTCACACATCTATGCCAAGAAATTTGGAAGACAGGTACATGCCATCTGATTTGAAGAATCAATATTTGTGCCTATTCCAAAGAGGAATGACCCAACAGAGTACAGAAATCATCAAACAATATCATAAATATCACATGCAAGTAAAATTTTGCTGAAGATAATTCAAAAACAACTGCACCAGAACATCAACAAAGAACTTCCAGAGGTTCAAGCTGGATTTAGTACAGGATGTGGAACAAGGTATATCACTGCTGCAGTCAGATGAATCTTGGCTGAAAGCAGAGAATACCAGAAAGCTATTTACCTGTGCTTTATTGACTATTCAAAGGCCTTCAACTGTGTTGTCTACTACAAGCTATAGATAACATTGTGAAGAATGGGTATTCCAGAACATTTAATTGTGCTCATGAGGAACCTGTACATAGACCAAGAGGCAATCATTAGAACATAGTAAGGGGACACTGTATACTTTAAAATCAGGAAAGGTGTATACAGGGTTTTTTTTTTGGTCACGATACTCTGTCTGTATGCTGAACAAATAATTCTGAAGCTGGATTATGTGAAGAGGAACATAGCATCAAGATTGGAGGAAGTATCATTAAAAACCTGTGATATTCAGATGATACAACATTGCTTGCTGAAAGCAAAAAGGATAAAATACTGATGAAGATCAAAGACAACAGTCTCTAGTATTGTTAAACCTCAATATAAAGAAAACAAAATTCCTCACAACTGAACCTAAAATAATGTCATGACACATGGAGAAAAGATTGAAATTGCCCAAAGACTTCATTTTGCTTGGATCAACTATCAACACTCATGGAAACCACAGTAAAGAAATCAAGTGATGCATTGTTGTTGTTGTTAGGTG
>NW_006408609.1:7144458-7145808 GCF_000296735.1 Chrysochloris asiatica | reverse complement strand
CAAGGAGGGGATTGTAACCATGGCAATGAAACGATACATGATAGAATGAATGTAAAGCTAATGTTCTCCCATGTAAACTATCACACAATTCACAATAAAACATTAAAAACAAAACAAAATGGGGGAGTAGTTAATCTTACACTCAAGAAGCAAAGGATGCTGGGACCACCAAGGGAGAAGAACACAAGCAGAATGTGAGACCTTATCCAGCGAAGCAGCAACACCAGAGATGGAGGCAGAGATGAGGGCATGGAAAGAGGGAGCAGTTGAGGACTCTAGATTTATGGGAAGAGAGGGAATGAGAGCTGGTGGCCAGGAGGCAGACTTGCAGAATGTGCCTTTGGTGGTTTAAATTATTATATATGCCTAGTGTTTTTTTTTTTTTAAAAAAAAGCTCAAGTGAATAGGGAGAAATACTGTTATCTGACAGTACAAGGAAGGCATTATAATCATTGTAATGAAACAATGTATATGATTTCTTGAATGTAAAATTGATGATCTGCCCTGTAAACTTTCACGCAATTCACAATAAAAACTAAAAAAATAAAACTAGCGAGCAGCCATTTAACTATTTGTCTCTCCCCTTTAGGAGCAAAGAAGAGTGAAGAAATCAAAGACTCAAGGAAGCAAATAGTCCAAAGGATCACACAAAGCACAACTTTCTCTTCCCAGACACCAGAAGAACTAGATAGTGTGCTTCCACCAAGACTTATCATTATAATCAGGACCAGAGAATGTCCTGGATAGATTGCGTGAAAAATGTCAAACAAAATTCAAAATAATAAAAAATACCAGACTCCTGGCTCTGAAAGAGACTGTTGGATAACTCCCTCTGAGACTGTAACTCTTAGACACCCTTAAAACCTGAAAGAGAACCCAACCCTGGGGATCACCATGTAGCTAAAATACCACCAAATTCTACAAAGTGAACAATAACTAACACTCATAATGAATATATCACTCGGAAGAGTTAACTGGATGAGACAAAAAGGGCATCATCTCTCCCAAAACAAAGCTGAGTGGGCAAGAAGGAATGAGGAAGAAAAGAGATGAGCACAAAATTTCAAAAGGCAGCTCAAAAAGATAAAGTCAATTATTATAATGAAATGTGCAAAAACTAGGAATTAAAAAACTAAAAGGGAAGAACATGCTCAACATTTTTCAATATGAAAGAAGTGAAGAAAATCCAAGCCTTGGCTTGCAATATTGAAGGACTTGTCTGACTAGTAGTTGGAAATATGGCCAGATCTCCAGAAATGATACTGGAGATCACATGATAGAATTGTGCAAAATCAATGATTTGTTCATTTCAAATACCTTCTTTAGACAGCATAAGAGATGACTACACAC
>NW_006408609.1:7141036-7141974 GCF_000296735.1 Chrysochloris asiatica | reverse complement strand
AATGGCACCTAAGAACACCAACAGCATGGGAAAAATACTAAATAATGCAGGAAACATCTAAACAAGATGGAAGGACTATACAGAATCACTATACCAAAAATAAATGATCAGTGTTCAACCATATCAAGATGTAGCATATGATCAAGAGCTGAAGGTATTGAAGGAAGAAGTCTAAGCTGCACTGTAGGCATTGAAAAAAATACAGTTCCAGAAATTGATGTACTACAAATCAATTTGTTTCAATAAACTGAAGAACTGCTAGAACTAATATGTCAGTGCCAAGAAATTTGCAAGAATGATACCTGGCTAATCTGTTGGAAGAGATCCATATCTGTGACCATTCTAAAGAAAGGTGACCTAAAGGAATCTTTAGTTATGTAATTAATATCACATACAAGGAAAGTTTTGCTAAAGATAATCCAAAACTTGTAGCAGTACATCAGCAAGGTGATGTCAGAAATTCAAGCTAGATTCAGAAGTGGAAATGGAATGAGGGGTATTATCGCTAATGTCAGATGGACCTTGGCTGAAAGCAGAGAACACCAGAGGTGTGTTTACTTGTGCTTTGTTGATTATGCAAAGTCATTTGACTGTGTGGATTATAACAAACCCAATAACCTTTTAAAAAAGGGGTTTCCAGAACACTTAATAGGCTCATAGACCAAGAGGCAGTCGTTAGAAGAGAACAAGGGGATAGTGCATGATTCAAAATCAGAAATGGTATGTGTCAAGGTTGTATATATTCATATTGTTGTATATATATATGTGTGTGTGTCAGTGTATATATTCAATTTACATGTTGATCAAATAAGCTGACAAGCTAAATTTTATGAAGAAGAATAAGGTATCTGGATTGGAGGAAGACTCATTAGCAACCTGTTATATTCAGGTAATACAACCGTGCTTCTTGTAAGTGATGAGGACTTAAAATACATAAT
>NW_006408609.1:7138418-7139596 GCF_000296735.1 Chrysochloris asiatica | reverse complement strand
GGTATTTTAAATACCAGGAGGATCACCTATGGTGTACAGGTTTCAGATGAGCTTCCAGACAAAGATAGACTAGGAAGAAAGAGTGACGGACTTCTTCCAAATATTTAGTCACTGAAAACCTTATGAATAGCAGAGAACCACTGTCAGATATAATGCCAGGAAATGAGCCCCTCAGGTTGGAAGGCATTCAAAATGCAATTGGGGAACAGCTGACTCCTCAAAGTAGAGTTGACCATGATGTCATGAATGGAGTAAAGCCCATGGCAGAAAAGCCAGAGGGAGCTTCATTTGATGATGGGGCACAACTCAAAATGAAAAGAAACAGCTACAAACATGCATTAAAAATTGGAACATATAATGTACGAAGTATGAATCTGGGAAAACTGGAAGTTGTCAAAAATCAAATGGAACACATAAACATCTATACAGTAGGAATTAGTGAGCTGAAATGGACTGGTATTGGCGATTTTGAATCTGACAATCACATGGTTTACTATGCCGGGAATGACAAATTGAAGAGGAATGGTGTTGCATTGACTGTCAAAAAGAAAATATCCAGATCAGTCATGAGGTACAACTCTGTCTGTGATAGGATAACATCCATGCACCTACAAGGAAGCCCAGTTAATACCACTGCTATTCAAATTTGTGCACCAACCACTAAAGTCAGTGAGAAGGAAATAGAAGAATTCTACCAATTTCTTCAATCTGAAACTGATCAAACATACAATCAATATGTATTGAGCATTACTGGTGATTAGAATGCAAAGTCTGGGAGCAAAGAGGAAGGCTCAGCAGTTGGAAAATATGGCCTTGGTGATAGAAATGATGCTGGAGAACACATGATAGAATTCTGCAAAATCAATGATTTGTTCATTTCAAAACCTTCTTTAGACAGCATAAGAGATGACTATACACATGGATCTCACCAGATGGAATACATAGAAATCAAATTGACTACATCTGTGGAAAGAGACAATGGAAAAGGGGCAGACTGTGGAACAGACCATCAAATTTCATATGCAAATTCAAACTGAAGCTTAAGAAAATGAAAAGAAGTCCACAAGAGCCAAACTATGACCTTGAATATATCCGACCTGAATTTAGAGATCATCTTAAGAACAGATTTGATACATTAAACACTAAAGAGCGAAGACCAGAAGAGTTGTGGAATGACA